>NC_092122.1:8169002-8316502 GCF_045679555.1 Salvelinus alpinus
CTGGTGTGGGAACAGGTTTCTCTGCGGGAGGAACCTCCTCCCAGTCCAGTAGTGGTGCCCGGTCGGACTTCTCCACCATTGCGGCTCAGCTGTCAGCGACCCCCGGCTTGACTCTGTGACGAAGGGATGCAGGAGAACAGAATCGTGTACAGACACGGAGCGGAGAGCCCATTCGTAATGCATTAGCTACGCGTTGGTTGAAATAAATCCATACTCACAATTGCAAATGTTAAATTGATTGATTCCGTTGAAACACAAGCTGTCTACTTTGTGTATGATAGCCTGCTCCTTTTGCATAGGGACATCTAAAGATGCACATCCACTTAGGTATAATAAGAGTGTACATAAATTATTCTTTCGTTTTTTGGGGGTGCGTTCAAGAATCCACACTATTATACGTGCTATTTGTAGGTCTTTATACAAGAAAAAACGTTTTGAAACGTTGTCATCTTGAATACAGCTCGTTGTAGGTCTCTAGTTCCTCATCAACGCACATTCAATATAGTATTTTTTTTTATCGGAACTTGCAACTAAATACTAAGGGGACATTTGCTATAAAACAAATAATATTTATAGTTTCATGCAATTGTGTTTGAACTATTTAACATTTCAAAATATTTGTCTGATGTTGAATGTACTGACAATGAAACCGGATTATCCATTAATGACGTGTTCTTGCGACACGTCACTGAATTCCATCAGCTACGGAAGCGGTGCCGTGTCGAGATCTACAACACCGTTGATCAAGGGTTTAGTGTCTTCAGAATGGGTACGTTTTTAAATATATTTTTAATCTCATTTTAAAACTATACTGGGAATGCGCTGGCTATTCTGCCAGCTCCTGCTACGCACCATGCAATTGGGTCACTTGCTAAGTAACATAAATAGGTAACGTTAGCTAACAAACAAACGCAATAAGTATTGTCATCTCACGGACAGCTACTCTGTTAAATTGATCAAGCTATCAAATCCCGTTAACGAGTCTGAGTCACTAATTTTAATCACTAATTGGTCGTGGTTCGTAAATACTGACAGTCGCTAGCTAGCTGTACTGCTAACTCCCTGTGCCAACACGTTTAGTACTTGTAGCCCAGCTAACTTACAGGGTTAAATCTCAACCTGATTAGTTGACAAAGGTTAATCATTGGTTAGCTATCGCTAGTTATCTATTCAACTAGCTTTTTAATGTTAAAATGAAGGAATGTGACACGTATGTATATCATAGTAACCATGTGTAGCCTCCCTGTATGCTGGCTTCACGTCTACCAATAGGTCTGGACCTTTATGGCACAGAAAGAACAGGATATAGCCAAAGACACTAGCTAGCCAATATAAACTCAGCAAAAAAAGAAACGTCCTCTCACTGTCAACTGCGTTAATTTTCAGCAAATTTAACGTGTAAATATTTGTATGAACATAAGAATCAGCAACTGAGACAAACTGAACAAGTTTCACAGAAATTGAATAATGTGTCCCTGAACAAGGGAGGGAGAGGGAGTGGGAGTGGGAGAGTCAAAAGTAAGTCAGTATCTGGTGTGGCCACCAGCTGCATTAAATACTGCAGTGCATCTCCTCCTCATGGACTGCACCAGATTTGCCAGTTCTTGCTGTGAGATGTTACCCCACTCTTCCACCAAGGCACCTGCAAGTTCCCTGACATTTCTGGGGGGAATGGCCCTAGCCCTCACCCTCCGATCCAACAGGTCCCAGACGTGCTCAATGGGATTGAGATCCT
This sequence comes from Salvelinus alpinus, assembly GCF_045679555.1. Classification (NCBI taxonomy): domain Eukaryota; kingdom Metazoa; phylum Chordata; class Actinopteri; order Salmoniformes; family Salmonidae; genus Salvelinus; species Salvelinus alpinus. The sequence continues at coordinate 8,170,738 of NC_092122.1, forward strand.
GGCTCTTTGCTGTCCATGGCAGAACACTGACATTTCTGTCCTGCAGGAAATCACGCACAGAACAAGCAGTATGGCTGATGGCATTGTCATGCTGGAGGATCCTGTTGGGATGAGCCTGCAGGAAGGGTACCTCATGAGGGGGGAGGATGTCTTCCCTGTAATGCACAGCATTGAGATTGCCTGCAATGACAAGCTCAGTCCGATGATGCTGTGACACACCGCCCCAGACCGTGACGCACCCTCCACATTCAAATCGATCCCACTCCAGAGTACAGGCCTCGGTGTAATGCTCATTCCTTCAACGATAAAAGCATATCCGACCGTCACCCCCGGTGAGACAAAACTGAGACTCGTCAGTGAAGAGCACTTTTTGCCAGTCCTGTCTGGTCCAACGATGGTGGGTTTGTGCCCATAGGCGACGTTGTTGCCGGTGATGTCTGGTGAGGACCTGCCTTACAACAGGCCTACAAGCCCTCAGTCCAGCCTCTCTCAGCCTATTGCGGACAGTCTGAGCACTGATGGAGGGATTGTGTGTTCCTGGTGTAACTCGGGCAGTTGTTGCCATCCTGTACCTGTCCTGTGCAGGTGTTGTTACACGTGGTCTGCCACTGCGAGGACGATCAGCTGTCCGTCTTGTCTCCCTGTAGCACTGTCTTGGGAATCTCACAGTACGGACATTGCAATTTATTGCCCTGGCCACATCTGCAGTCCTCATGCCGAAGGCACATTCACGCAGATGAGCGGGGACCCTGGGCATCTTTCTTTTGGTGTTTTTTCAGTGTCAGTAGAAAGGCCTCTTTAGTGTCCTAAGTATTCATAACTGTGACCTTAATTGCCTACCGTCTGTAAGCTGTTAGTGTCTTAACGACCGTTCCACGGGTGCATGTTCATTAATTGTTTCATTGAACAAGCATGGGAAACAGTGTTTAAACCCTTTACAATGAAGATCTGTTAAGTTAATTGGATTTTTACGAATTTTCTTTGAAAGACAGGATCCTGAAAAGGGGACGTTTCTTTTTTTGTTGAGTTTAGTTATTAGCTAGTGTGCTTACCCTTGCTGGTTCAGGCCCTGGTTCAAATGTTCCCCCTCAATCGCTACAGTAGCGTTACTAACGTTAGCACTAATTTAGCTCTGGAAAACCATATTGTTCCGAGTGAATTTCCGGCAGACTAGACGCTGTGCTGCGTATTGCTGCCTGTCGGAGTGCGGATTGCACACTTTGGTCCCCAAAAAAGGAGAAGGGGGAAATCCTACATTGCGCCAACATCTAATCTTGCACCTATACACTACAATGAGTACGTGTGTCCTAACTTTTGACTGGTACTATGTGTCCTGCCACCTGCATCCCTTCTGGAAACTGGGGGAGCGCAACAGTTCGGCACAGTCCCATTGACAGCACTCTGGAAAACCCTTCTCTCCAAAGGGTCTTTAGCGGTTTGCATCACCCACGGCTAGCCGTGTGATCTACAATTCTGACGGTGTTAGAAATATCAATTATCCCTTCCTAAACATATGGCCCTTTCATATCAGCGAGAACTAATCTTTCAAATAAAGATACACTTACTGTGTGTGCCTCGAGTTGACGTACTACACTTACAATCAGGTGTTCAGGGACGCTAGATGGATAATTACACAGGTGGTCTCAGTATGTCTTCCGTAAACAAGCGCTGTAATGTGGCGATATAGGTTTAGTGTTCCCACACGGCCATAAAGGTGTGTAGTAATTGAACCTTTTTTGTGTGTTTTGAAAATGATTTCTCGCCGATATGAAAGATGTGACTTTCCAAAACCGTACCGCATTCGATGCTTGTCTGTCAACATTTAGCGTCAGGGCTCTTAACAAAAGTCAGCCGGGAAGAAGATGCCATCATCAATAGGCGCTAAAGGTAGTTAACGTCTATGAATGGGCTATACTAGCACGGATTGTCTGTGTAACTCATCTCATGTCCATATGCTGTAGGTGGGTGGTTTTCCAGTCTCTTCTCTGGCCTGTTTGGCACCAGAGAGATGAGGATCCTGATCCTGGGGTTGGACGGAGCCGGTAAAACTACCATCCTGTACCGCCTGCAGGTCGGAGAGGTGGTCACCACCATTCCAAGTAGGTTACTTTTTTTTTTTTTTTCCCTCTAATTTCTTCCTACTTCGAAAGACTGTTCACACAAGATCTGTTGCCTAGTTCCAGGTGCATACATGGAAAATCAATTAGTGTGCTCCAAAATGAGTTGAGTCTTCCCACATGTTATAAATAGAGGGGTGGTTAAAGTGCATTCCTTTCTTTGCCATTTGTGCTCAATGTTTTTAATCTCTGCCATTGTGTTGTACAGCGATCGGCTTCAACGTGGAGACGGTGACGTACAAGAACCTGAAGTTCCAGGTGTGGGATCTTGGTGGACAGACGAGTATCAGGTAATTGATATGAATATCACAACAAGCATTTCCTGTTTATGTATGCACACATAGACATTGTTGAATGTGAAAGGTAGACAGAAGATTCCTCAAGACAGCGCAACACCTCTTTACAATTTAGAGGGTTCGGCCTACTTGCCTCTGCCCTTCTCCCTCCCCCGAATCTTCATCTGTCTCCTTCAAACACTTGTATCTCTCTCCCAGGCCATACTGGCGTTGTTATTACTCCAACACGGATGCTGTCATCTACGTGGTGGACAGCAGTGACCGAGACAGGATGGGCATCTCTAAGTCTGAGCTTGTCACCATGCTGGAGGTAGGTCATGTGGATAGGCCTACATTCATTGCATTGATAAGAGTGCAGGTGTCATTTTGTGTATGAGGCAGGTATACTGACCATTGGTTGAGGTGCTCTGGAGAGCAACTTTGGGCAAATAGTAATGCTCAATGTATTTTCTCCATATGACTCTCTCTCTCGCGCTGTGTGTTTTTGTCTCTTCAGGAAGAGGAGTTGAAGAAAGCCATCCTGGTGGTGTTTGCAAACAAGCAGGACATGGAACAGTCCATGACCCCGGCTGAGGTGGCCAACTCCCTGGGCCTCCCCGCCCTCAAAGACCGGAAGTGGCAGATCTTCAAGACCTCCGCCACCAAGGGCACGGGCCTGGACGAGGCCATGGAGTGGTAAGGGTTTACTTGACATTATAGCCATGTAGCAGACGCTCTTTTCAACACCCGGATTTAACATCAGCGATTGAGTTCTCCAGTTGGTTAACCAGAGTCCCACTCACTGTGGGTGAAATAATAACCACATAGCATATTAATAGGTAGAGCAGAGGTTATTTTATCACACGTAGAAGTGATGTGTCCTGTCCTCGTGTCACCCCCCCCTTTCCTTAATAAACCCACAGTTGATATTGCGCAACACCATGTCAAATCAAATATTATTTGTAACATGCGCCGAATACAACAGGTGTAGACCTTACAGTGAAATGCTTACTTACAAGCCCTTAACACCCCCCCGCCCCCCCCAAAAAAACAAAGTACGACATAGGAATAACAAATAATTAAAGAGCAGCTGTAAATAACAATAGCGGGGCTATATACAGGGGGTACCGGTGTCGAGGTAATATGTACATGTAGGTAGAGTTATTAAAGTGACTATGCATAGATAATAACAGAGTAGCAGCAGTGTAAAAGAGTGTGGGGTGTCAATGCAAATAGTCCGGGTTGCCATTTGATTAGATGTTCAGGAGTCTTATGGCTTGGGGGTAGAAGCTGTTTAGAAGCCTCTTGGACCTAAACTTGGTGCTCCGGTACCGCTTGCCGTGCGGTAGCAGAGAGAACAGTCTATAACTAGAGAGAGAACAGTCTATAACTAGGGTGGCTGGAGTCTTGACAATTTTTAGGGCCTTCCTCTGACAACACCTGGTATAGAGGTCCTGGATGGCAGGAAGCTTGGCCCCAGTGATGTACTGGGCCGTACGCACTACCCTCTGTAGTGCCTTGCGGTCGGAGGCCAAGCAGTTGCCGTACCAGGCGATGGTGCAGCTGTTAAAACCTTTTGAGGATCTGAGGACCCATGTCAAATATTTTCAGTCTCCTGAGGGGGAATAGGTTGTCGTGCCCCCTTCACGACTGTCTTGGTGTGTTTGGACCATGTTAGTTTGTTGGTGATGTGGACGCCAAGGAACTTGAAGCTCTCAACCTGCTCCACTACAGCCCTGTTGATGAGAATAGGGGCGTGCTCAGTCCTCCTTTTCCTGTAGTCCACGATCATCTCCTTTACTTGATCAGGTTGAAGAAGAGGTTGTTGTCCTTGCATCACATGGTCAGGTCTCTGACCTATTCCCTATAGGCTGTCTTGTCAGTGATCAGGTCACTGTTGTGTCATCAGCAAACTTAATGGTGTTGGAGTTGTGCCTGGCCGTGAGTGAACAGGGAGTACAGGAGGGGACTGAGCACGCACCCCTGAGGGGCCCCAGTGTTGAGGATCAGCATGGCGGATGTGTTGTTACCTACCCTTACCACCTGGGGCGGCCCGTCAGGGAGTCCAGGATCCAGTTGCAGAGGGAGGTGTTTAGTCCCAGGGTCCTTAGCTTAGTGATGAGGAATCATGTCATCTACATGGTGTACTATTACTCAACAATGTTTGCTCTCTCTCTCCATAGGCTGGTGGAAGCCCTGAAGAGCAGGCAGTAAAGAGCCCCCACACCTCTTGTTCTCTGTAAATACCCCTGACCTCCTGTATAAAATACTTCCTGATTGGACCGCTCAGGAGGACCAGAGACTGCACTCCTTCCAAGGGCACGTTCACTACGCAAATGTTGAAAATAGAAATGTCATGAATAGAGCTGACGTCATTCCTTACTCTACATGTCACATGTTCTACACAATACATTTCTATATGAAGGTTCCAAAACGTTGTGCCCTGCTGAACACAGCCCCGCCCCATCCCCGAAGCCTTCACCATGCCAAGCCCCTCCATGCCTTCCAGCCTGGGATAGAGAGGCTGCAATATAGTATATTACCTTGTCTCAAAACACTTATCGCCCATAGCCCTGTGGTGTTTGCAGATCTGAAGGGGACCAAGTAGTGGTGATGGCTCCACATTAGACCTCCAATTTGGATGTGTGGGACATAATTAAACAATCTTCTGCCATTTTTGGTGAACTGACTGGCCCCTTCAAGGAAGTGGACCTGAGCAACGTTACTGCAGCTGGTGCTGTTTTCTATTGTACTACTCATGCTGAATTATTTTTTTTCATTTCTTAAACTTCTGTTGGGTGTGTAAATAAATAAAGTTTGAGGTTGTTAGTTTAGGCCTTTTCATTGGAATGCTCAAACTTTAATATGTCAGTTGTTGGACACTAACTGCTTAATTTGTATGCTACAACTTTTATTGCATATTTGAGCTTGTACAGTGAAAACGACCCTCAGTAAAACTGATTTCAGACTGAATATATAAACCTTTGTGGTCAAATTATTTATCTCCCACCCAATAAGCATTATTGTAAAATTCAACATGACCACTGATACTTTTCCAATAAGATTGTTAAAAGAAAGCAGCACAATATAGTATTTAGTTGTGTGTGTATATATATAAACCCCTTAGACAATCTTGCACTTCTCAAATCCTTGATTGAGAATTCATACAGAGGTGGCTTGTGACTGTCAGCTCCTGCATTAAGCAGGATATGATTGCCTGGTCTTATCCATCCTTGCTATAAAATGGATAATATCATTTCACCATAGCCAAGTCCTTGAGTGAGTTCCTCTGTCTCTTGGCTTTGTAGTCAGGCCTCAGGAACTCAATCTTCCTCTTCTTGGCCTCGATCTTGTTTTTGTGCTTCTTCCTGGCTGCGATGTCAGGGTTAGCCACCGCCTGAGAGAAGAGTAAAAGGTTTGTGTGAGATGTATCCAACATTACCCTGTCATTATGATAGAAACATTTGCTCAAGAGCCAAAACAGTGTGTGCTGTTCATCACTAACTCAAAGATTTACCAGTTTGGCCATCATGAGTTCAGATTTTTGTTGTGGCCCCCACCCCATAAAAGTTGCCCATCCTTGTTTAAATATATAACATTGGTGGATACTAATATCCCTGTTAGCCTCCCAGGCCCCTGAACACAAATATTACATTGTATTACACCCCCAAATTATTCCACAGATTCCTTGGCATATTATTTTTAAATATATTTTGAGATCTGGTGTCTGAGAACCCTGCTCTATGCCCTCCTCTGTGAGGCATCCTTCTGAACGACTGAGAAGGCCAGGGAGAAGGTCTGCAGCCCCACCTGCTTCTTCAACAGCTCTATCAGTTCCTGGGACAGGTTTTTCAGGGTGGGGTCTGGGGAGTACAACGCAGAGATGCATTCAATTAGTGCTCTATTTCATTCGGAGACAAACGCCTACAGAGGGATCAGTCTGAAGAGAACTACAGAGTTGAGTTGTGTTGACACAGAATAACACGAGAGAGCAGTCAGACAACACGACAGCCAGAAAATAAACACACAAAACTGAAAGGTTTTGATTAGGATGATGAATCTGAGTAGTGGTGAAAGGGGGAGGACGATGACAGACAGTGTTGTGTTACCTTGATCCTCGTAGCTGTTATTAAATGACGAGGACAGTATTGCAGTATGTTACCTTGGTCTGCATAGGTGCTGCCAAGTTCTCTGTAGAGAGGGCCGATGATGGTGGTGAGGTAAGCCTTTCTTTACCCAGGTCCACAGCTATGGCACCCAGGAACTTAAACACACATGTTCTCTATGGGGGGAGAGAAAGGACAAATAACAATACAACCATTTATTGCTGATATTCATTAACTCACCATCAGTAAATAAGCAGTGGTGTTGGGAAAATATATAAAAGGACCATGTATTGGGGTGTTTGTGTGTACCTTGAGGGGTATCTTGGGCGTGTCTGCAGCTTCCCTCTTAGCCATTAGAGACAGCTTCTTCATCATCCACAGTAAGGATGGAGGACGATCATCCTTCTCGTCCTCCTCTTCTTGCTTCTCTTTCTCTTCTTCTTCATCCTCTTTCTCTCCATCTTTCTCCCCCTCTCCTCCATCTCTTTTTCCTCCTCTACCTCCTGGGCAGGTGTGATTTCAGACTCAGGTGAGATCAGCTAGATCACCTTGGCGACGGACAGCAGGTTCTTGATCACCTGGGGAACGAGACGATCAAACCTGTCAATCGAACTACTGCCTGACGCGTGACACCTCAGACTTGAATAGTCAGTTTGCAACATCATCAGTGTAATATCTTCGTCCTTACCTGTTCTCCCGTTGACGTGTCCAGGTACTTCGACTGCAGCTGGTGACAGAAAGACAGGATCAACTCTCTCATCTGGTGGAGGGAAGGAGAGGTAACGCCAGGTAAAAAGACACATAAATCAGTATCGCTAAACATCACTTGAGTCAAACCCTTGTTTACAATACAACGCCTTCAATTATCTCATTGTTATTCTAACCAATAAAAGCTGTTCTCCCTGTTCCGCCTCATTCACTGAGTAGCCAATCTTGGTGACATGTTTCACCTTGGTCACTCTCAGCAGGACAAGTCATCGGTCTGCATCTTTGGTTAAGTGATGTTCAGACCCGTCTCACCTTCTTGTCTAGGTTGGTGGTAAGAAATGTGGTCGCCACAGGTTCTGGTGTGGTGGCGTTGTTGGCACAGCCCTTCTCTGTGGTCTCCTCTCTTCAGCGGGCAACCAGCTGGTCTGGCCGGTGGGCAGCAAACAGCTGACCAAACAGTTGAGAGGCGGTCAGCCACACCCAACAGTGAGGGTAGCACAGGTGGGTCTCAACATGACCTGGTGGGGGGGGGACGCATTGCTCCGTTACACCAAGAGGAAGCCAGCCGTTTAGAGGGTAAAATATTACATTCAATGATGTAGATCTGTAGTTCTAGACTGTATCATCAAGACATTTCAGGTGGAAACGTGTAGGCACATGGGTTTAATCACACTGCTATACAGAGCAGGCAATAAGCTTAACATACCACAGTACTGTAGGCCTATTTATCTCACCCCAGACAACGGAGATGCCTGAGGTGATTTTCAGACCGTGACGGTTGATCTACAACCAGCGCTCCGACCATAGGAAATGGCAAGACAGCACAAACAGATGTGGGGCCAGGCTAGAGGTAGTAGTGTCTTACCCAGGATGTTAGTGAGTGTGTCTTGAGGCTTGCTGAGCTCCAGTAGGCTACAGTCCTTGGTGAGTTTGGTGACCAGCGTCAGGTAGCTGAACAGCAGTCTGTCTGCTGCCTTCTCATCCTGCTCCTCCTCAATCTGACAGACACACAGATATAGAGCAGCTGTTAGCACAGGTGATATAATATAGTAATTAAAAGACGAATACCTACATCCCGCTGAGATAATGCTTTTCAAAGTATAACTTTCCACGTAGTTTATATCTTAAAAGTTTGATTTGTAAAATAGTTCATGTTCGACTCACGTCTTCAAAGTTGTCGGGTGGATCTCTTTCTCGATGAGGGGCAGCACGGCATCTAAACGGAGGCCAAACCGAACCCCCTCTACCTCCACAAACAGCCCACACACCTGGGCCCCCCAGACGACGCAGACACACCTGGGGGTAGGGGTCAGGGGCTACAGCAGGAGGACACGGGTTGCATCTCAATTGTCTAAAGTGGATTTCTCTCCTTTATTTGCACTTCATCAGATATTTACATTGCTTTATTAGATGCATAGAGAAAGACAATTAAGACGAGTGTGTGTGTGTGTGTCTGCATGTGTGTGTGTGTGCGTCCATACCTTGTCTCCAGACAGCCAAGTGTTGACCAGGGTGTTCTGGTGTTCCTGGTCCAGTTGACTCAGCAGTGATTTGATAGCCACGGCGGCCATTTTCTTACAGCGAGCCGAGTCATCGTTAACCATGGCCAGAGCCAGAGGGACGAAGAACAACCCACTGTGCTGCAGCAGCAGGTTCTAGGACAGAGACGAATCAGTTACACACAGGAGTAGAATTAGGTTGTCCCCAAAAAACTGATCTAAGGTCAGTTTTGAGTTTATTCCCTCTAATGGTTAGGGTTAGTATGTGGGATCTATTTCTATAGCCAACTTCAACCAGGAGCAGTGGGTTTAGAAAGCGACCAGAGTTACTGCGAGTCGAACTCAAGTAATTATGGGATGTGTGTGTCAGGTGGATTGTTGTGGATACCTGAGAGAAGGTCTGAAAGATATAGCCCATCAGCTCCAGAGAAGCCTCTCTTCCTGTGTCAAACTCATAACTAACACAGAGAGAGATTGTAGTATCAAAAGTCACAAACAATCGACTTACATCTAAAATAACGAATCCCTTTAAACACAAATGTATCCTACCTGAGCTGTGCCACGATGAAGTCTAGATGTGATCTCAGTTTCTTCCCCAGAGGATAATCCAGGATATACTTCTGGTAAATCTACAGGTGAAAATAACAGAAACACTAAAATACCTTTTTACAAGACACCTTCAAAAATAAAATACAAAACGCTAAAATACAGGTTTAAAAATGTATATAAAAAGAAACAAAACTGTACATGGACCCTGATCATGCCGTTCTGCCCGGTAACAGACAGCTTGGCCACTTTCTTCATCAGCTCCTCCATCTCTGGTACTACCAGCTTCCTGGACAGGATGGCCTGTAGCTGGAGATAGAGAGGATATAGTACAGAGGATATAGTACAGAGGAGGACAGATGAAGAATTTCATTATACACTTTGAAAGCAAATACATCTATATGTCTGGTTAAATAAAAGTATAAAATGCTGGGGTCTGATGCATTAGCTGTAGCAATAAAATACGGTCTCAGGTGAAGAGGGAGGGCGTCAGCTACCTTTAGCAGGCCGAAGGCTGTCGCCTGACGTGATTGGTCACAAATGTCCTCCTCAGCGTATCCCAGCAGCACTTGCAGCTGCGTCTCAGTTATCTTGTGTGTCTTCATGTTCTTTACTAGGGTGGTGATGGACTGACAGCAAAAAGAAGGGTCATTCAATTCATTTGATACAGACAAATTTCTGTCATATCAAATCATTGAAACACACAATATGGCCTATAAACTGGTTACCAACGTAATTAGAACGGTAAACAAGTCGTCATGTGGTATATTTAAGCAATAAAGGCACGAGGGGGTGTGGTATATGGCCAATATACCACGGCTATGGGATGTTCTTAGTAACGACGCAGCGCAAAATACCTGGATACAGGAATCCAGGGCTCGAACGACCCGGTTTATAATTGATACTATATTAATATGTATTAATTCAACCATTTCCAGAACAGAAACAATCACTTGTGCTACCTTGAAGCAGTTCTGGACGAGTTGGAAGTTCTCTCCGCGGGCAGCACCAGCCTTGGAGTAGTCTTTGAGCAGGACAAACAGCTGCTTAGTGAGCTGGCCTGCATTCTGCTCTACAGCTGGCATTGAGAACCGCAACAGGAACGTAAAAGCTAAGAGAGCCTCTGTTATCACAGAGAGAGAGATATACATTCAGATACAGACACACACACATAGAAATCAACACGTATACACACTTCTCAACATGCGCACACACACACACACACTACTGACCTTGGAGTTGAGACAATCTAGTAGCAGGGCAAAGAAGGGATCCAGCATCTCAAGAGCAGAGGCCTCAGAGGAGTTGACCTTGGACTTCTTCAGACTCATATGGAGCAGCTAGACAGAGACAGAGCGACAACAGTCAACCAACATTCAACTGACCACAGATGAATGAACAGGAAACCACTATTCAGCCAATGGTTACTATCTATTCACGGGACTGTTGGCTGTTTATCTTAATGCCTGCTTGCCGCAAAACACCATTCCATCTTCCAGTCAACCTGTGAGAAAGTTCCTGAATGTTTTAGAGAGGGTAGCTAGGTTGGTTTACCCGGAGACCAGTGTCCACTAGGATGTGCATGTTGGTGCGACTGCTGACGGGGGCTTTAAGTCCCCCTCTCTTTGGGGTGGGGGGCAAGAGGAGACAGCTGGGAGGGGGCAGGCGAGGGTCCGGGGGGGGGGCCTGGGGCTTTTTGTCCCTACACACAAACAATAAAGACACGCCGTCAAATATTTGCCTGAGAGTGAGTGAGTGAGAGACAGAGCAAGGAAAAGGGAGTATGCGTGCAGTGTGTGCGTGTACATACCCGTTCCTCTTGGTGACGAGGGGCAGACTCTCCGAGACCAGGCCGTGGCTGAGCAGTAGTACAGCCTGATGGTCCATGGCCTGGTTCACCAGTAGACCTGACACTATCCTCTTCAACACTGCATGGGCACGACGGGCTGTCTTCAGATTGGCTGTGTTCTCCAGGATCTAGAGAGAGAGAGAGATTCAGACAGAAGGGGAGAGAGAGACAGAAAGATAGATAAAGTCACATACAGACAGTTAGCAGGGACATCAACAGATTACTTTGCAATCTAAGGAATTTCAGTCACGTATAAGTGATACTTACATCTTTCATTGGCAGTATGAGTTGTATGACTCTGTCCTTGCCAGAGTACTGGCCCAGGAACTCATAGGAGTCCATACTCTTACTGTGGCGAGCCTCCATCAGCTTAGAGACGATCCCCTTCACCTCCTTCTCCTCAGCCACCGCACCAAACAGCTCGTTGTTGAAGATCTACAGGAGAGGAGTGGAACAATGGTGGATGTATGAGACGTGTGAAAGGAGAGCTGGCAAGTTTGTGTATCAAAATGGATTATGCACACGGGCACAAACACACCCGGACAGACACACGCATAAACATACAAACACAAATGTAAACGCATAGGTTAGAATAGGTACATCTATTGGCAGGCCCATGCAGTGGTCCAAGTCTCCAGGCTTCAGGATAGGAGCGAGGTGAGACAGGAGTTGGTACACTGTGAACGTCAACACATGGACCTGAGGGAGAGAGTGTCAGTGGATCAAAACAGTCATATAATTTGGAATAATTCCCTTAATGACTGAATACATTTACACAGACAGAGATGGAGTCTGTCACAAAAACATACACAGTCGCTAGTGAAAGTCTACACAATCAATCAAAAAAATTGTAATAAAAAGGGATTACATTCAATTTTTTTCCTACCGATCTACACAACCTTCTCCACATTTATAAAGTGAAATAACCTTTTTTTCAACTACCAACTTAACTGCGTATATCTTCACACCCCAGAGTGCATACTTGGTGGAAGCAGCTTTGGCAGCCAGTACAGCTGTGAATCGTTTTTTAATAAGACTCTACCAACTTTTCACAACTCTTAGGGCAACACATATCCATTGTTGCTGTCAAACTTGCTCAGTAAATTTGGTTGGGAATCATTTATGGACAGCAATATTCAAAACTTTTCTCTGATTTCCAAACAAATTTAAGTTAGAACTGAGACTGGACCACTCAGGAACACTCAACACCTATAGAAAAGCCATTCTGGTGTGTCATTGGCATAAACATGTGTGTAATTGTCCCATTGAAAAACAAAGCTATCCCTTTTTAGACTTTCACTAGGCACCGTAATGTGGTCTTGGAAAGCGTCCCAAATAGCACCCTATTCCCTTTGAAGTGCACTACTTTTGACCAGAGGCCATCGCAGCCTAGGCCTCGTGTCCAAGGTCTGAGACTAGTGCTTAGGTCTGTCGTGTCTTTGACATCATTAAAACTGAAGACTTATCTATCAAATAACTCTCTGTAATTATTATTACGCGATTAAACTGATTAATCATGTAACTGTAATTAACTAGGAAGTCGGGGCACCAAGGAAAATATTCAGATTACAAAGTTATAATTTTTCTAATATAACTTTCAGATATTTGAATATCTGATCACTTAGTCTTCGAATTAATTATTATTTACCTCATGTTAGTCTCATTCCAAACGTCGTAAATTGTTGGTTATCTGCACGAACCCAGTCTTCACTATGAGTCATCCATACATCAATTGTCTTAAAATAATTTATTTACTAACTAAGTAATTCACAGAAATGCATAACAAACAGTAGATAGTTACAAGGAAATGATAGCGGAGTTTCCCTAGTGGGATAAACCGGCATCGCGGCTTAGTGTACAAAAGGGAAGTGGGGGTCGACTGAGATAAGACAACACACAGTTGATAATTATAACAATTGAAATGCTAATCCTTTGCACATGAACGCTCACTCATTCGGGAACAATTGCAATCAATATCTATATTTATGCTCAGTGTGTCGTCGGGATCTCTGTTGAAAAGTTTGTTTCTGTCGGAGAGTTTGTCCGCTCTCTCTCTCTGTCGTGGTTAGAATGGAAAGTTCAGAGTGACATTCATTCATGTCGATATAGGATAGATGTTTCGGCGGTTGTCGGTCTTCGCGTTCAATGATACCGAATTCCTAGCTGCAGACTAGTAATTAATATCAAAGACTTGTTCTTATTCTGTCGGTATCGATAGTCTAAGAGTTTAACCACGTGGGATGGTTAAAAGATTCAGCAATCTACTCAAACCTTAGGTTTATGGTCTCCTCTCAACCCTTGGCCATCTCGTTATCGAGGTAAGCTGGTCTCCTCGCAAACCTTGGCCATCTCGTTATCGAGGTAAACTGGTCTGGTGATAGAAAACCCGGGTGGGGGTTTTATTCGGAAGCGTCACTTGAGTGGGTTGAGTTACTGACGTGATCTTCCTGTCTGGGTTGGCGCCCCCCCCCCTTGGTTTGTGCTGTGGTGGAGATCTTTGTGGGCTATACTCGGCCTTCTCAGGATTGTAAGTTGGTGGTTGAAGATATCCCTCTAGTGGTGCGGGGGCTGTGCTTTGGCAAAGTGGGTGGGGTTATATCCTTCCTGTTTGGCCCTGTCCGGGGGTATCATCGGATGGGGCCACAGTGTCTCCTGACCCCTCCTGTCTCAGCCTCCAGTATTTATGCTGCAGTAGTTTGTGTCGGGGGGCTAGGGTCAGTTGGTTATATCTGAAGTACTTCTCCTGTCTTATCCAGTGTCCTGTGTGAATTTAAGTATGCTCTCTCTAATTCTCTCCTTCTCTCTTTCTTTCTCTCTCTCGGAGGACCTGAGCCCTAGGACCATGCGTCAGGACTACCGGGCATGATGACTCCTTGCTGTCCCCAGTCCACCTGGCCTTGCTGCTGTTCCAGTTTCAACTGTTCTGCCTGCGGTTATGGAACCCTGACCTGTCCACCGGACGTGCTACCTGTCCCAGACCTGCTGTTTTCAACTCTTAATGATCGGCTATGAAAAGCCAACTGACATTTATTCCTGATTATTATTTGACCATGCTGGTCATTTATGAACATTTTGAACATCTTGGCCATGTTCTGTTATAATCTCCACCCAGCACAGCCAGAAGAGGACTGGACATCCCTCATAGCCTGGTTCCTCTCTAGGTTTCTTCCTAGGTTTTGGCCTTTCTAGGGAGTTTTTCCTAGCCGCCGTGCTTCTACACCTGCATTGCTTGCTGTTTGGGGTTTTAGGCTGGGTTTCTGTACAGCACTTCGAGATATTAGCTGATGTACAAAGGGCTATATAAAATAAACTTGATTGAAACTTGATTGAGTAGAAAAGGGCCTGTCCCAGGACGCAAGACCATAACTGTGCTCATGGGCGGTCCTCTGATTTAGTTAAACTCCAAAGGGAATTGGAGTTTCCTTCATTAAACAGTCCAAAATCACATTACACAATTTCACAAACAGTATCATCCTCACTCATTCATCTTATACAACAATTAGATGTAAGCCTCATATCTGAGGCTATTGTATAAACAGCGTTATGGTAATGTGGCCGTATTGTCTCTCATGAGTTCCACAAAATTGTACCAAACGGACCAGTTCGTAGCTGGATTATTCACCGATCTTTTATACATTCTCCAGAACATAAATACTGTTCGGACCTCCAGTTCTGTGAGGTGGAAGAAATTCCTTTGTTCTCTCTATGAAAACTCACTCTCTCTCTATACTGTGGCCATGAGGAGATCATCTCCTCCAGGAATTTACGACCTGAGGTCGCAGAAGCCTGAGTGTAGGAGACAGAGAGAGGGGGATTGTGCTCGCTGTACCCAAAGAGGGCAACGTCATGACAAGTCCATCTGTAAGAAAAGACAGAGGAACCTATTCAACTGTAGTGTTCATGTAGCTTTTCCATGTAACCAAATGAGGAAAAACTCTGGTCCATAGTTATACTGTTTAGTATTTACTTTTATTAGTAGCATTTGCATACTCTAGCAGTGGCCCTGTAAATATTGCATTTGCGTATTCTATACGCTGTCCATAGGCCTCACCTGAAGAGATGTAGACTCCCTCAGGTGGCTGGGGGAACACACTGCCGTTGACGCTCAGCTCCGCCTCCTCACCCTCCGAAACCAGAAGGTCCTTCGTGGTCACCAAGGACTCGGCCATGTCCATCACCAAGGCAACGGTCTGGGTGGAGACATTCTTGGCGGAGAGCAGGGCGAACACGTTCAGGAGGACGTCACACTCTGGGTGACCAGACTGCTGCTTGGCCAGGAGGGGGAAGTACCTGAGAGAGGAGATAAGGTGGTCACTTTCAGGTGGTTGAATCTGTCACCTACCACTGGGTCATGGTAAATTCCTCCTAGTTCCCCACTGGAAACTGGATTGTTGCCAGAAACATTCAACCATTCATTTACTGATCTCACTGTGAAAAGGACTTGGCCTTAGTGTAGCTGAAGTCTCAACACAAAGACTGCTTGATAAGCTTACCTGGCATTCTTGCTCCAGACGTGGATGAGTTTGAGGAGGGGGGTGGGGGAGTAGGGGCAGACGGCAATACGAGTCGAAGCCATCAAAGAAGTCCTGGATCCTCAGGACCCCCAGGCGCCTCAGGTTCTTCAGAGGAGCGATACAGCCTGCCTTTAACTGGGCAGAGAGAGGAAAAAATTTTTTAGGAGTCATCTTTAAAACCTGTTTATCTATTTTTAGCCCTGCTTTCGGCTGCAAAGAGTAGAAAAGGAGGTGACAAAACAACTTTTCGGAGTTACTGACTAAAAACTCATGTTTGTGTGCAGTATCATACATGAACATCAACATGCTTTATACATGCTCACACCTGCAACTGCCAGGGCAGGCCTCTCTGAGCCTCCTGCTCTAGTATAGGTCTCAGAGGGCGAGCTGCGGCATACTGCCACAATGGCTACACTGCAGCTCCTGCCCAAGACCACTACTGACTTGAAACTTTACTAAGCGTTTTTCTCAAGAGACACCAGGAGCTTATTATCAAGCTTCTCTGAGTAGGAGCGATGATCTAGGATCAGGTCGCCCCCTGTCCATATAATCATATTCATTGTGATCTAAAAGGATCAACTGATTGTAAATCAGCACTCCTACTCATCCAGCAGCCTCTTGTTACATACCTCCCCTGGTCCAACACAGAATATACAGCAGGTTTCTCAAGACTAAGCCTTTGTGAGACAGTGAGACTCTCCGGCTGTGTATATACCTGTTCTCTCTGGTTGAGGATGGTGGCGACGGAGGCGGTGACACACAGTAGGATCTGCAGCACCTTGGGCAGGTGTGTGTGGATGAGGTGGCCCAGTTTACTGATGACTGTGTTGACTATGTTCAGCAGGCTGTGCTGCCGACCCAGAGGAAGGACGGCAGAGGAGTCCGTCTCGGATATCGCTTTGTCTACTGCAGCTAGACACAGACCTGGAAAGAGGGAGTGTGGAGAGAGGGAGTGTGGAGAGAGGGAGTGGAGAAAAAAAATACAGCGAGAGTGGGTCCAGGGTTCACATGTCGTACTTTTAAAACAAACACAGATCCACTCCAACCCCCCCCCCCACACACACACACACAATATCATGAGACAGAGGGCAACAGAGCCATACAGTGAGGAATAAGACGAGAAACACTCCACTCCCATACAGGTTTTATATCACACGGCGGAGGGCGCCCTACCTTGTCCGTGGTGGCAGACGGGCTCCAGCAGGAGGTCAATGAACATGCCCAGCTCCTCAGACTGGCATCCTGCCAGGAACCAGAGCATGATGGAGGAACGCTGCACAGCGCCAGACTTGCCCTGGAACTTACTGCCAGTCTTACTGCGCATCCGCCCAAACAGAACCCTACAGAGGTTAGAGGAGAGGGGGATGGGATGGTTATATTGGAGTAGTAAAGGTGACACATAAATAGGCTACAAGTTTAAGTTTACTTGAAGGTGCAACACACACACACACACACACACACACACACACACACGAGTAATCACAAACAAGAGTAATTGCACACACACCTCATAAGCAGCGGGATAAGCTGGGCCCTGTGTGAGGCGTCCACCACGGCCTGCTCCTCTGAGACGTTGAAGTGGACGATCTCATCCTTGAAGTGTTTGTCATCAAGCAGCCTCTCCAGATTCTCCCTGAACACAACAGTCAGAGACGTTCAATAACGCAGGACTGTAGGTCCAGAAGCACAGGACATGTCAGATACAGAAAAATAAATTTTTATTACTATATCACATCAAACACAGAAAGACAGTGTATCAAATGACCACCAGATATTGAATCCAGATATATTAGCAACTCTATGAGCCTATCGGCCTGCACAGCTTCAAAGAGGCACAAGAGCAACGTTGTTGACAGGGTCTACACAGGGTCTCCAGAGTGATTCTGTGAATTAGGTCAGTGGTACATTGCGGGAAATGAAATAACCGAACATCACAACTTCTGTTAGATGGGAAATTGTAAGTAAATGGATAGTTTAATAAGAGAAGTGAATATAGGAACTCCTGTCAGATCTGTGGTTCCTAGGGGGAGGTTAACATTCCTGCTCAGTGATGACTCCGATCTCTATCAGTACTGGTAACAATGACTTCCATTGAGACCGGGAGTCCATAACGAATAGTATCCCTTACTCTTACGCCAATCATCTGAACAAAAATGTTAAATGGTGATACCAGAAAGTACGTTTTATGCCTGGCACACTGTAAAAGGACTGAAGGTATGTTACAACAAGAGATAAGACGAGACGTCGAGTGACATTGTCGTTCGGAAATAAGCCAGAGAGCAAACTTTGGGGTCTTTGTAGGTCAGAACACACTCCAATGCTGCCCTCTGGATCTGCTGGTCCTGGTGACACGGCAACTGACTGATAGCAGTACACTGACGGAGACTACCTGCTGTTTAGGTAGATAGGCTGATAACGGGTCAGGTAAGTACGTTTAATTGAGCATGCAGTTGATGCAGGCTAAATGGGCATATAGTGAGAACAGCTGAGAGTGAACTGATGTGAGTAGCCGATGTGAGTAAGACTTTTAAACAGGTCAACATTCACAAGGCCGCAGGGACAGACGGATTACCAGGACGTGCACTCCGAGCCTGCGCTGACCAACTGGCAAGGGTCTTCACTGACATGTTCAACCTCTCCCTGTCTGAGTCTATAATACCAACATGTTTCAAGCAGACCACCATAGTCCCTGTGCCCAAGAACACTAAGGTAACCTGCCTAAATGACTACAGACCCGTAGCACTCACATCTGTGGCCATTAATGCTTTGAAAGGCTGGTCATGGCTCACATCAACACCATTATCCCAGAAACCCTAGACCCACTCCAATTTGCATAACACCCCAACAGATCCACAGATGATGCAATCTCTATTGCACTGTACTACCCTTTCCCACCTGGACAAAAGGAACACCTATGTGAGAATGCTGTTCATTGACTACAGCTCAGCGTTCAACACCAGAGTGCCCTCAAAGCACATCACTAAGCTAAGGACCCTGGGACTAAACACCTCTGCAACTGGATCCTGGACTTCCTGACGAGCCGCCCCCAGGTGGTAAGGGTAGGCAACAACACATCCGCCACACCAATCCTCAACACGGGGGCCCCTCAGGGTTGCGTCCTCAGTCCCCTCCTGTACTCCCTGTTCACTCATGACTGCATGGCCAGGCACGATCCCAACACCATCATCAAGTTTGCCGATGACAACAGTGATCACCGACAATGATGAGACGGCCTAAAAAGGTATTGTGAAACAAAAATAAATGTTTATTTCCAAAATCTTCAACGTGATCATCTCTTACTTGGCTGCTGCTCTTTTTGGTGGCATCTTCCTCTCTGGTCTAGCCTCCTCCTCCTCCCTGTCCTCTTCTTCCTCTCCCGCCATGCTAGCCTACATGACAGCAGGACTGCTCCTCTTCCTCATGTCCTGAGTAGGTGCCAACAGCAGGTCAGCTGGGTAGAACTCATTCCTGCCAATCATGAGAAGGGAGGGGCATACGGTCAGTTAAGACAGTGGGCAACGGTGCTCTTTCTCAAAAGCCTTTCCTAGATTTATTGCGTCGTCTCCTCGCCTCCTCCTCAAAATGAAAAGACCTGAGGTTCCTCTCCGTAGGAGGGCAGTGTAGTGTGTAAGGCTGCAGTATCTAGTCGTGTGTAGGGTATAGTGTAGGACGAACCTGATGAATCCTAGCAGCAGTGGACTGAGCTCCCTACTGCGTGGTTCTACGCGGTCGGGGACCAGAGCCATGGCCCTCCACAGCAGGCCCCTGAAGTTAGTGAAGTCTGTCCTCTCGCTGGGGTCAGAGGTCATCCTCAGACGCTGCAGGAACAGCACCCCCCACGTCCCCGCTCTCGATGACATCACAGCCCGGCTCCCCCTGCAGCTCAGAGCCTCCATCTTCGTCTTCACGCAGCTCCTTTTCTGTTAGACAGAACATTTACTTGATCGTTTTATACATCAACACAAATAGCTCATCACAGTGTTAAAAACAGATCACAAATGAGCAAGCACTCACCAGCAAGACCTGCTACCAACTCCAGCTGCTCATGGTAGACCTTCCAGAAGTCTTTGTTGTCCATTCCTCTGGCATGGGTCCTGGAGAGAGACACACAACATAAGGAAGAGACGAAATGCGTTATTGCGGGGTTAGAAGGTCATTGTGTGTTTTGTGTTCTTACACTATGAGTTCAATGACTGGGTCCCACAGAGGGGTTTCAAGTTGATGAACAGCATTGAAATAGCGTAGAGGCACCTGCAAATGGAAGATACAGAACTTTACTTAATCATCCACTATGATAAACGTTAATCAAAGGTCCCAATTCTGTTTGAAATATATGTTCTAGGTTCCAAATCTAAATGTTAGGTTCCAAATCTAAGTTTTATGTTCTGGGTACCTGTTGGAAGGTCCCTTGTGGCCCCCGGGGTAGTGATCTCTGTACCAGATCTTGTCTGAGCTTCCTGAAGTGCTGCAGCTTCTCTCTGTAGTCCTGCACCGAGGCAGGGACCAACTCAGCCTGAAAACACACTGCAAACACAGGCTGGACCTTCATGCTCTCCTCACCCTGACAACACAGAGAGAATCAAGTTCAACGGTGTTATTATTGTCCATTTAGGCGCAAATGGAAAGTTCTCTCAATTCTGACTTCAATTATCTTCTGCCATGTGAATGAATTCAATTAACTTGAACAAATAAAGTCCTAATTATCAATTTACAAGACATCATTTGATTGTTCTGTACCAACCTCTGACGGTTCGAGCTCAGCCTCAAAGTGGGTCAGAATCCTCAGTGTCAGCAAGCGGATCTGAGGGAGGAAGCGTGGTGGAGAGAGTTTGATCACAGTTGAATCACAACTAATAAAGTACCCAACATAAATAAACCTAAACAATAATAAAACCTACTTCCATACTTTGGAGCTGTTGGAGGTTGACGTGCAGCATCTGGTGCAGGTCGAGCAGTGCACCGTGGGATAGGTGCTCGGAGCAGCCGTTGACTGCCAGCCGGGTGTAGTAGAGGTCTCCTAGTAACAGAGGCGACATGTCTGTAGGGAACTTCCTGTGACACACACAAACACAGGAAGTTGATCAGGGTCAAAGTGCACTAATTACTAGAACAAAACCAGTTACCAAATTATATAGCCAAACATTAATGGCACCAAAGAACACACTCAGATTTAGTGTACCAATCCAGAGCTTTATCTCTGGTCACAGCAGTTATTCCCACTAAATGGAACTAGTCTCCAAGAGCTGGTGATATTTCTCTACTTTTAGTACTTACTGGATGATGGGCTTGACCCGCTCCACTGGCACCAGGGAGAGAACCTCAGCAGATCCATTCAGACTGAGCAGAGAGCTGAGGGCCTGTCTGGCCACAAACAGACCGCCTGGATGGAGAGCGGACAGAAAAATATCTTTATTGTCCCAGCTGCTGGGTTACTACTGGAGGGGTGGTTAGGAGCTAGAACCTGTGCATTGGAATGGAACACAACATTCATCTGTACATCAGATAAGAGCAAACGAGGGCATCCCATACCTTTCCCCAGAGCTTCACTCTCCACATTCAATAGCAGGCAATTGAGGAGGGCTGTCAGACTGGGAACGACACACCCTGCTGCCAGCGGTCCGAGGTGGGGCAGGAGGACCAGGGCTGCCGAGGGCAGGGACAGGTCAGTAACGGTCTGGTTCGGGTCCTGCGGTAGGCTGATCAGAGAGAGGATCAACTCTGGTACTGACACCTTCTCTGTCCCATCACCTGGCTCCTTATTGGGGGTATTTCCGGTGAAGTCCCAGGGGTAGGTCTCGAAGGCCATGGAGCCATCTGTAGGGGGTGGGGCTCTAGCCAGGAAGAGACTGACCAGCACCTCCAGGGCAGAGTGACGAGACACAGAGTCTAGACTGGAGAACAACCCCTCTAAGTACTGTAGCAGGCTGGGCAGGAAGACCTGGAGAGAGAGAAGAGGGAGGGGTAAGGAGAGATGGAGAGAGGGAGGGAGAGAGAGATGAAGGGAATGCCAGAAAGGAGAGAGATTATGTTAAACTATGTCCTGAGAAGGAAGCTTACTCTGCCGGAGTCAGCTAGGATGAAATTGCCTGGTGTATTGATGAGATTAGTCGATGTACCTGTTCAAACCGTTTCATGGTGAACATCTCCTTAGTGAACTCCAGTATTCAGGTCCTGGTCTATCCCACTGCTGAACACCTTTTTGACCGTGTCCTGTGTGAGACATTCTCCCCCAGCAGTAGAGGGGAGATGATCTGGAGCGCGAGTCTACAGCAGGGTCCTGGGAGGGCTGGGGTCTGGAGCAACTCATGAACTGTCTACAGAGTCACAGAGAAGGACAAAAACATCAGAGGAATCTAATATGATACCAACAGTCAGATTTGAAAATAAACTGGGTTCAGGCAAAATACACATTTATGTGATCTGAAAATCTTTTTTGATTTGATTTTTCTTTTTTCCCCCTTTTCCTTTTTAAATATATACAGTATAAATGGGGACTGTCAAATACAGCCGTTCAAACGTTTGGGGTCACTTAGAAATGGCGTTGCTTTTGAAAGAAAAGCAAAAAATGTTGTCCATTAAAATAACATCAAACTGACCAGAAATACAGTGTAGACATTGTTAATGTTGTAAATGACTATTGTAGCCCATCTGTAAATAGCCCACCCAATCTACCTACCTCATCTCCATATTGTTTTTATTTACATCTCTGCTCTTTTGCACACCAGTATTTCTACCTGCACATCACCATCTGCTCATCTATCACTCCAGTGTTAATTTGCTAAATTGTAATTACTTCGCTACTATGGCCTATTTATTGCCATACCTCCTCAAGCCATTTGCACACACTGTATATAGACCTTTTTTTTCTATTGACTGTCCCGCTTGTTTATTCCATGTGTAACTCTGTGTTGTTGTTTGTGTCGCACTGCTTTGCTTTATCTTGGCCAGGTCGCAGTTGTAAATGAGAACTTGTTCTCAACTAGCTTACCTGGTTAAATAAAGGTGAAAAATATATATATATATATATATATTCAAAAAAACTGCTGGAAACGGCTGATTTTTTATGGAATATCTACATAGGCGTACAGAGGCCCATTACCAGCAACCATCACTCCTGTGTTCCAATAGCACGTTGTGTTAGCTAATCCAAGTTTATCATTTTAAAAAGGCAAATTGATCATTAGAAAACCCTTTTACAATTATGTTAGCACAGCTGAAAACTGTTGTTCTGATTAAAGAAGCAATAAAACTGGCCTTCTTTAGACTAGTTGAGTATCTGCAGCAGCATTTGTGGGTTCGATTACAGGCTCAAAATGGCCAGAAACAAAGTACTTTCTTCTGAAACTCGTCAGTCTATTCTTGTTCTGAGAAATGAAGGCTATTCCATGCGAGAAATAGCCAAGAAACTGAAGATCTCATACAACGATGTGTACTACTCCCTTCACAGAACATCGCAAACTGGCTCCAACCAGAATAGAAAGAGGAGTGGGAGGCCCCGGTCCACACCTGAGCAAGAGGACAAGTACATTAGAGTGTCTAGTTTGAGAAATAGAAGCCTCACAAGTCCTCAACTGGCAGCTTCATTAAACAGTACCCGCAAAACACCAGTCTCAACGTCAACAGTGAAAAGGCGACTCCGGGATGCTGGCCTTCTAGGCAGAGTTATTTTTAACAAATAAAAAGGTCTCTAGCCAGCTGGACCACCAGGCTGATGGATAAGGGAGAAACAAGTTGTGATTTGCAACACACACACACACACTGCAAGCAACAAGGTTGCCAATGATGAACAAACATGACATTTGTTTCCACGTGACATGAAGCTTGTGTGCCTTATTTATTGGCAAATTTAGGAACATATTCTAAAGAACATATTCCTATTCATAGTTTGTACCATCCTCCTCAGCCTCGCACTGTAATCTCAGGTACACACACACACACAGTAATCTCAGGTACATACTCCAGTAGAGACTGGCAGGCAAGGCTGTTCTTGGTACTAAGGTGAGTCTTCAGGCTGTCCACTATAGACCTCTGATGGAACACTAGAAGGTTGAAGGACTGGCTCTTGTTGGACACCTCCCTCGGGAAGGTGGCTGAGGAACAGGTGAATGGGTTTCAGATTGGTCACTGGGTTCTGCTCATGGGAACATGTTTGTAAGCTTGACAAGGCAATGTATTGGGCCAGACGTGATAGTAGTAGTGAAGCTCCTTGGTGTGATGAGTTGTGTTATGTACTCACTGAAATGCTCTGTCAAATTCAGGTCCCTCCATTTTGTCAGTCCTTCTGAAAAGTAAGTGTCTACCTCCTACAACGGAAAACACTGTTACATGCCATGGAATGATGTTAACGACAAAAACGTATTTTTTAACATGTTTAATAGGGGATCTGCAGTCTCACAGAGAATACATACCTCATTATAACTCTCAGTTCTGTCAATGCGATGGATGACATCGATATTGACATTGGCAAGCCGTTCAGCAAACGTGAGAAACTGTAAAACAAACGATCGAGAGTTAGCTACTTTCTGTGGTCTACTAACGTTAGTGAGCGATACAGTATGAAATGACTCAGCTAGGCTACATATAATATTCAACATATCCAAGCAGCTACGCTTGTTGGTTCATTCAACGTAGCAACAGGAAAACGTGTTTAATTTGAAACTGTTCAGACATTACGAAAACAAGGCATACGAGATAGCTATGCATAGTGTAATAAATATCATTTATTATAACACAAGCATATTTGCTAATACATTGTTATAACTAAACTCTTTCCAAACAGGGTTACTCACAAACTCATAGCAGATACGGAAACCCACACACACCCAGAGACAGATGGCTGACACAGGCCTTTTTCATAAAGACTGATAAGAAAAGTGGTGCCGGGTACTGCATATCACGAGAAACTGAGACACACACATACCCAAGGACAGAGGGCTGACGTAAACCTTTCATAAACACAGATAAGACAGGAACATCTACGCACACACAAAAACTCCTCTTCAGTCTGAACATTTTACAGAGACACACAGAAATGTCAAAATAGGAACATCTACGCACACACCTAATCTCCTGTTTTAGCTGAACATTTCTGAAGACAAAGAACTCTACTCAGAGCCAATGGGACAGTGATACTGGCCTGAAGGAGACCTCGCCCAACTCATCAGAACCAACCAGAGGACCAGAACTTCCAGACTCAACCTACTTTCTGTACTGTATAAAATGTATATGCACTCTGTTATCTGGGCTTCTTTCGGATAGTTCCATTTGAGCTTGATGAAAAGGGTCCGTGCACGCTATTTCAGATATCTTTACCTCTGAATAAATTGCATTTAATTAAACCTCATCCACCCTGTCCAGAGTCTCTACTTCGTCTCAGTTCTCCAGTAAACATGTTTTATCAACAATAGTAACAAATATTTGTTAAATGCAATAGCTAAGCAGTCGTCGCTAGCTATGCTAACAACTGTGCTGCAGTTTCCCAACAACACTCACCCTGAATGTGTTCTCAGATTTATGATACGACTTGGATTTGATCTTCATTTTTGACGTGTCTATTTTTCTGATATATGTAAAAAAAAAAGTAGCCTATTCGTCTTTCTGATAACAAACTCTCTCTCCCCATTCTCTCCCTCTTTCTCTCTCTCCTTTCTCTCTCTATCCCCTCTTTCTGTCACTCCTCTCTCTCTCTCTCTCTCTCTCTGTATTCTCTTCCCAGGTCTCTCTACATAAACCTATTAGGACTGTGGGTCATCATGTTGTGTTCTGTGTTTGCGGGGCTGTGTCTGTACTCCGTCTACAAGCACTGTGACCCCTGGACAACAGGCATGGTGTCTGCTCCAGATCAGGTTGAGGACACAAACCAGGAAATAACACTTTAATAAGGACCGCAGGTTGACGTTTATTGGGATGAGTCTTGTCCTGGAGGCAGAACTGAGCGATTACTGCTAGATGGGCCAGGTTAGGGTTAGGTATTAGGGTTAGCAGTGTGGTTAATGTTAGGGTTAAGATTTTATGACAGATTTTGTGGTTGTGCCAGCTAGTGACCCCTCTGCAGAGCTGCCTCCAGAACAAGATTCAAGACGAAAAACCGCATAAATACCAGGCACTGTCAATATTACTATTCTGCCAGACTGCCACTTTACGGATATATTTTGTTATCAGTTTCAACTGATAACATTCACAGCCACTAAGTGTAACCACCTTAAACATTATTTTGTGGTAAAACTTTTTTTCCCCCGCATCGGCCACACATCCAGACTGTTCCCAGGAAAATATCTCAAATAGCCCAAACCCAGTGGTACCACTCAGATAGACACTGACCACGCCCTCTTTCTCTGTACAGCTGATGCTGGACTGCCAGGATTGTTTGTGGCTGCAGCCTACAGTGGGACACTAAGGTTACTATTCCCTTCTAACACGTATACTGTATGTCAAACGTGATCTTAAATTTGATTATTGCTACTGTTTATAATGTTAATATGTAACATTATGTTATGTGTCTACTAGATTAAGTACCCTTTTGTTACTATTTGTATTGTTTGCAATATCTCAAGGTTCATAATATCACGACTATGACTTAATATTTACTCTCGCAGCCTATGGTGGGGCACAAAGGTCTATTTCCATAGCACTCACACACACTGTTATATTTCTAGGTAAATAAGGGCACTATATTTGCTCTCTCTTGTCCACAGTACGGTATCGTCCAGTGTCAATGCTTTGGCTGCCGTGACTATTGAAGACCTGATCAAGCCGTACATACACACGTCAGAGAAACACCTGTCCTGGACCTCTAAAGGCCTCAGTGAGTGTATAATATCAATACGTGTCTTTGCTGTTAAGCAGAGCGACAAAGGGGAACCCAAGAGCAGACTCGGATGAGGAAACAGGGATGAATGAACCAAAATATTTATTGTTACACAGGGAGAAATGGAGTGCAGATCCGGGGAAGCTCGGATGAGTTGCAGAAAAACAAGATGTGGAGACGGAGGTTGGAGTTAGCTGAGTAGAACAGGGTAAACAGGTCCTGATGGGAATCCAAGGTAGTGGTGGTGAGTAAAATCCAGAGCAAGGTAGTTGGGTGGTGAAATGTGGAACGGGAGACAGGAGCCAGAGAGGTAAACTGCAATGAGAGGATAAACGGTGTCAGGCAAGGAAACAGGCACAGCAGAGTAACAGGATCTTGCATAATCATACATGTCTAGAATCATGAACTGACTGAGCAGAGATTACAATCTGACAGAGCAGAAGTGGCAGGACTGAGTATTTGTAGAGGTCTTGATTATGGAACGAGTTGCAGCTGGTAGGGATCTGCTCTGACTCCAGCACACCTGTCTCCAACCAGGGAGAGGGAGAGAGTGTACAGGGGCAGTAACTGCAGGTCAAGAAGACACCGGATGAACACCAGATAGCGTAGCAGGAGCAGATGTGACATTTGCATTTACCACAGAACTCAGAGAGCTATATTCATGTTTGATGATATATTTGTCTTCTTATTGATATATTCTTGCTGATATTAGAAATGAATAAACCATGATTTATCATGATTTTAACTGCTATCCCTATGCTCCATTCTAGGCTTTCTGTATGGGGCTCTCTGTATTGGAATGGCTGGCATAGCCTCACTAATGGGAAGTCTGCTGCAGGTATGCGATACAACAAAAGGAGTATGTCCTTCTACATAAAATATGTTGTCTTGATGTATGCAACTCTAAAATATGTCTCTGTCTCCCCATGTAGGCAGCTATCAGTATCTTTGGGATCATCGGAGGGCCTTTACTGGGTCTCTTCTCACTGGGGATCCTCTGTCCATACGCCAATGCCACAGTCAGTACAGTCTCTTTAACAAAAGCAGGATTATAAGCATGCAACCAATCTAACTGTTAGCTAACCTCTCTGAATGTTTATGTTGAAGTGCTGATGTGTTATTTCTGTGTGTTCTGTGCTGCAGGGGGGCTTGGCTGGTCTGCTCTCTGGGCTGGTTATGTCTCTGTGGGTGGGGGTAGGGGCCCAGTTTTACCCTCCTCTACCAGAGCAGAGCAGGCCTCTGGGTCTGACCACACATGGCTGGAACTTCACAACCGCAGCCGATGCGTTCAACTGGACCGCATCCCCAACAGAACCAGGCCTATACACTACAGTACTACAGCAAAATACAGCAGAGAGGTACGTTGTGGGCTTCAGTATCTTTGGTTAAGGACAGGACCGACTTTTGCTGTAGGGAACAAGTATATTGATATGGGCACAGTTAAAACAAATATTTCAGTTAGAAATGTACTGTAGAACAGGAATAATTTTGTCATGTTAGAATAGCGAACTGCATCAGCTGTAAACAATATATGCGACGTTATAGCTGTTGAATGCCACTATGTTTGTCTCCCTTTAGACCCTTCCTGGCTGATAACTGGTACTTCCTGTCCTATCTCTACTTCAGTCCTATTGGGTCACTTACAACACTGGCTGTTGGACTGTTGGTCAGTCTACTTTCAGGTACTCTTCCCCAAATGGTAGTGTTGCTTCTTACCATATTACATGTTATGTCTAATTAACATATTTTTCACACTAAAATGTGTCTCTTTTCAGGGGGTATGAAGTTGAAGTTGGAACCAAGGGTGACTTTGATGAAAGAAGATACAATGTTATTTTGCTTTTACAAGCTCTTTAAAGAAAGGGTAAGTGATATGAGTGTTTCAATAAATAACCTCCAAGACGTTCTCTCTCTTTGAACCACTTTCCTGTATTTAGCTCTCATCCATACCTAGGCCATGAGACGAGCAGGAAAGCTGGACCTCACAAAAAAACAGAGAGAACAAATGGAAACAATAACCCCGGCTTCTGCAATGTCCACGAGTTGGATTTCACAAAGAGCAGTCTTCCTACATAACATACTGATAAAACCATGACTTAACAGTTGCTCTTTCTTCTCATATTTCTCCAACCACAGTGCCGCTGTGTTTTCACGTGACTCATGAATGTCCTGACAGATTGTATCAATATCTCATCTATATCCTCATATTTCTATATACAGTGCCTTCAGAAAGTATTTTATTCCACACTTTGTTGTGTTACAGCCTGAATTCCCCCCCAAATCCTCACCTATCTACACACAATACCCCATAATGACAAAGTAAAAACTTGTTTTTAGAAAAGTTAGCAAATTCTTTGAAAATGAAATACAGAAATATCTCATTTACATAAGTAGTCACACCCTTGAGTCAATACATTTTAGAATCACTTTTGGTAGGGATTACAGCTGTGTGTCTTTCAGGGTAAGTCTCTAAGAGCTTTGCACATCTGGATTGTACAATATTTGCCAATTACTCTTTTTGCGGTTCTTCAAGCTCTGTCAAATTTGTTGTTGATCATTGCTAGACAACCATTTTCAAGTCTTGCCATAGATTTTCAAGCAGATTTAAGTCAAACTGTAATTCAGCCACTTAGGAACATTCACTGTCTTCTTGGTAAGCAACTCCAGTGTAGATTTGGCCTTGTTTTTAGGTTATTGTCCTGCTGAAAGGTGAATTAATCTCCCAGTGTCTGGTGGAAAGCAGACTGAACCAGATTTTCCTCTAGGATTTTCCCTGTGCCATTATTTGTTATACTGAAAAACTCCCCAGTCTTTTCCGATTACAAGCATATTCATAACATGATGCAGCCACCATTATGCTTGAAAATATGGAGAGTTGTACTCAGTAACGTGTTGTATTGGATTTGCCCCAAACATAACTCTTTGTATTCAGGACAAAAAGTTAATTGCTGTGCCACATTTTTTGCAGTATTACTTTAGTGCCTTGTTGCAAACAGGATGCATTTGTAAAAACATTTTATTCTGTACAGGCTTCCTGCTTTTCACTATTTCAATTAGGTTAGTATTGTGGAGTAAACTACAATGTTGCTGATCCATCCTCAGTTTTCTCTTATCATAGCTATTAAACTCAGGTTTAAACCGTTTTAAAATTTCACCACTGGCCTCATGGTGAAATCCCTGAGCGGTTTCCTTCCTCTCCGGCAACTGAGTTAGGAAGGACACCTGTATCTGTGTACTGACTGTGTGTACTGATACACCATCCAAAGTGTAATTAATATGCTCAAAGGGATATTTAATGTCAGATTATTTTACCAATAGGTCCCCTTCTTTGCGAGGCATTGGTAAACCTCTCTGGTCTTTGTGGTTGAATCTGTGTTTGAAATTCACTGCTGGACTGAGGGACCTTACAATTATCTGTATGTGTGGGGTACAGAAAGGAGGTAGACCCCAAAAATATTTTTAAACACTCTTATTCAAGACATGACAGCTTTGTTTTTAATTAATTTGTTAATTTCAAAAAAGATAATTCCATTTTGACATTATAGGGTAATTTCTGTAGCACACTGACAAACAAATCTAAATGTAATACATTTTAAATTCAGGCTGTAACACAACAAAATGTGGAAAAAGTCAAGGGGTGTGAATACTTTCTGAATACACTGTATGTAGCCTACATCACATCAACTTGGAAAAGACAAGTAGAGTTAGGATTGTTAAAAATGAAATATCTTTGACTTGACTTGTTTCTCATTTATTTCAAAAATAGGGCTATCAGTGTTGTACATTTAAAATAAACATTCATTTGAAATAGCTGTGTCTCCTATTTAGATAATTAAATTGCATTACTTTGTACACGCTATCAATACATTCTATCATGTATTATTTACAATTATGTACACAAGAGAACTGTAGTCATTTGAACTGTATGAAGTCATTTGGTTGATGTCATTCCACACTTCGAGGTGGGTCAGAGTGGATCATAACACTTGTCTGTAATATATACCTAACATTTGTGTTTAATTAAGGACGTTTGTGTTGCTAATAACAGTCTTGTTCATGGACGGCTAAACTAAAACTCGCACACTGAAGATTCAGCCACCAAATAGCTAGGCTATCAGTCTACCGGTCTGCCTATATTCAGCACGGCAGACAATTCTTCTTCGTAGTAACGCTTCTTCATGGCTCTGTACTTCCTCAGATAGTACAGGGCCTCCAGTTCCTTTATCACAAATTCCCCACGGTCAACTAGCTTTCTGATCTCCTTGGGGTCTGTGACATCTTTGTTCTTCATAAAGGCACTCTTCAGACGTTCCCTGAAGTAGTCTGCGCCTTTGGGGTATTCCCGTCCCAAAAACAGGAGCTGTCAATGGAAGAAGACAGGTTACCAACAATAATTCCAGGCTTTGGGGATTGTTTTGGAAAGACAGCTAAATATTGCATGAGTGGAAGCAAATTTGGTGTGTGGGTAACAACGGTTGGGTGCATTGACAGCAGTCAGCGTTTAACGTACGTTCTTGTACAGCTGTCTAACCTCACTCCTCAGAGGGTTGGCCATGTAGCAGCCTTCACTACTGAGATGGAAGAAAAGGACAGAACAAACAGGTGATTTAGCATACAGCAGCTGATTATGTAAAACAACAGCTCAGAAATGGGCATATGTCTGATTGCTGTCACACATCACATATCCTGTGAGCCTCACAATCTTAGCTGTGTCATGCATACATTTTAGCTTTACCTTGGTTCACTTAGCAGGTAGGTTAGTTAACAGTGCAAATGGGCCACATTGCGACTAGGTCACAAAGCGAATGATTAGTTAGCTGGCTAAATAATTGGCATATGCAATTAAACCAATAATAGCCTTTTGACATTGTGCTGGGAGACATACAAGTAACGTTATGTCTCCCAGCACAACAACGTCAACAGACAATTATTGTTCGAATCTTAGCTAATGAACGTTAGCTAAACACCGTCTGTTATAAAAACATCCATTGTGATTCATTCACACGATATAATCAAGATTCCATTACATTATAATGTCCCGTATCAATAAATCCTTGCAATTAAGTAGTGTCGATAGCTGGTTACTTCGCCCTTCGTCCACACGAGTTCAAATAGGAGTTAATAAACAAAGCCGTAAATCGTTTTAGATGTCGCAAACCATGGACGCGAAAATAGTTGACAGATGTCCCAAAAAGAGAAGATAGTAACCAGTTTTCCAACAATTGTTATTTCATTACCTATATAGCAAGCTAACCAGAGAGTTATACAATTAATATTGTGGTTAGGTTGATATGTTTACAAGCCAAGTAGCTAGTTTCATAAGTAGCCAGCTGTTACTAGCCAGTGTAAATTAGATTACCAGTTAGCTAACGTTAGCTAGATAGGACTCAAGGTGAGCAAGTGACTGCAAATCAGCTTCCTTTTACTGCAAGCGTGCTGCACGTCTGTGTTGTGTTTCTACTTTGCTTCTTTCAGCCTTATCTTGCTACAACTAAATACTAAATAGGTGAGAGAAGACAAAAGGAAGAGGGTACTCTAGGACTTCTCATTTCATTCAATCAGAGCACATCAAGCATAACATGTCAACCCTGTTACCCATAGATAGGCTTGAAATATTTTTAAAACATTTAATTTTTTTGTGAAGCTTGCATTTCGAATCCCCCTTCCTGTTGCAAGCAACAAGTTACCATTGCCCCTGTCGAAAGGGGATTTATGGCAAATTTAAGACAAACCTCAAACCTGTTACGTCAACCCTGTTACTTTAATGGCACTTACTAGTCATTCGTATTATTTAAGCCCTTGACATGATTTTTTTTTTTTTTTTTTTTAGAAAGTTGAACATGACAGAATGTTAAAATGAGGTGAAATCAATATTTTGGGGGAACCAAGTTACACTACCCAAAATGTTCTCTATTCATGGAACAACCCGCATACTGAAGATTCAGCTGCCAACCATCTAGGCTATCAGTCTGTCGGTCTGCCCATATTCAGCAGGCCTAACAATTCTTCTTCGTAGAAACGCTTTTTCATGGCGCTATATTCCCTCAGATAGTACAGGGTCCCCAGTTCCTTAATCACAGCCTCTCCACAATTGACAAGCTTTCTGATCTCCTTGGGGTCTGTGACATCTTTGTTCTTCATAAAGGCACTGTTCAGACGCTCCCTGAAGTAGTCTGCTCCTTGGGGGTATTCCCGTCCCAGATGCAGTAGCTGTCAGTGGAAGGAGGCAGGTTACTAGTGATAATCCCAGTGCTTTTTTGGATTGTTTTGGACAGACAGTAAAAGATTGCATGAGTGGAAGCAAATCTCATATTGAAAGTAGGTGTGGGTAACAACAACAAAGCGTGGGTGCATTGACAGCAGTCAGTCAGTGTTGAACTTACATTCTTGTACAGCTGTCTAACCTCTCTCCTCAGAGGGTTGGCCATGTCACTGCCTGAGACAGTATCAGCCTTCACTACTGGGATGGAAGAAAAGGACAGAAGATTCAACAGGTGAATTACTATTCAGCAGATGATGTAAAACAGCTCAAAAAGAAATATGCTTATGTCTAATTGTTGTCACATCACGTATCCTGTGAGCCTTGTAATATTTAGCTATCCGTGTGTCATGCATAGTGCATTTTAGCTCATTTTACCTTTGTTCACTTAGCAGGTAGGTTAGGTAACAGTACAAAGTCTGCGGCTAGGTAGCAACACTCTGGT
Organism: Salvelinus alpinus; assembly: GCF_045679555.1. Classification (NCBI taxonomy): domain Eukaryota; kingdom Metazoa; phylum Chordata; class Actinopteri; order Salmoniformes; family Salmonidae; genus Salvelinus; species Salvelinus alpinus. Next base: position 8,203,863 of record NC_092122.1, read on the forward strand.
AAAGCGAATGATTAGCCAGCTAATAGTAACGTAATTGGCTAAACACCCTCGGTTATAAAAACATTAATTAGCTTTATTAGTAATCGATTTATTCACACGATATAATTTAGTTTTCATTACATTATAGCTAGGCTCCCTTATCGATAAAATCCTCGCAGTGCAGTGCAGAACGCTATCTACCTTGCTGAAAACTGGCTACCTGGGAGCATTACGTCAAACAGCGCGTCGATTCCAGGGTCACGGCTAGAAGAAATCCAACTTTTGTCAAATTAACATCAGATTTGACTTTTCATAGAAGGTTAGGATAAGGTTAGAAAAATGGTTCAGGGTTAGATAAAATAAAAAAAATTAAATGAACTTTTTACGTTAATTTGACAAAAGTTGGATCCCTTCTAGCCATGCCCCGATTACAGCTGGGTTATTTTTATATTTTTTATATTTTATTTATTTATTCATAATACAAAAATCAACTTACATCAAACATGTCTAGCAAACCAAACACAGGTATTAACAATGCTCAAACATACAAAAAATATCAATAAAAATAAAATAAAACACAAAATAAACAATTTAAGTGCAATTATATTCACTCTGAAAATATCTTATTATAATGATTCATGAAGATGTTATTCTTGTTGTTATTCACTAGGGTTAATGTTTTAATAAGATAATTACATTCAATCAGAAAAATTTGTAATTTTGGTATAGAATTTTGGAATCTTTGTTTGTGTATAAAGTATTTGGCAACAAGAATAAAAAAAAATACAATCATTTCAGTGGTTTTGTTATCATTGCAATAGTAACATATTATATATTTTATGTTAAAAATATAGCAAGTGTTCATAATGGTAAATAAGTACTTTGCAAGGTTTTCCCAAAATTCGGACACAAATTTACATTCAAAGAACAAGTGAGACAGATTCTCACCTTCTTTTCCACAGAAAACGCAGATATCATCAATAGCCACAAATTTGGAAATCATAGAATTACATGGATATATCTTATTTAAAATTTTGAAGTGCACTTCCTTAACTTTGTTTGGTATACAGTATTTGTAAGGCCTTAACCATGCATTTTTCCAGACAATGTCAGGAATAAGCATGTTCCAGAAAACCTTTCCTCTCGGTGTAAATTGGTTTGGTGAATGAAGAATTTGTCTTATATATTTATTACAACAAGATAGCTCAAGTAAGCCCACGCCTTCCAATCTGAGTTCTGGATAAACTTTGTGATCATTCCCAATATTAAGATGACTTTTCATAAGTGTAGTTAGACCACTAGGAACGGCTTTGATCACAGAAATAAACTCTCTCCGATTACAGCTGGTTGAGGGACGAGCGTCGCATAGGAGTGACACGATCTGAGACGTTGCAGGCAGCCGACGGTGCAAGCGACTGCCTTGCCGGTTCACATGCAAGTCGGAACTAGGAAACTCGGACATTTCCTACTTGTTGTTTCGTTGAATGCGGCACGCGTATTACTACAACCAGTTAGCAAGTCGGACATGTTAGAGTTTCCTAGTTCCAACTAGCACATGAATGCGGCATGACTGATCTACAAAGAACCTTGCATCATAAATAACTACTCACTGGGAGCGTTTAAGTGGTAAGACTAAAGCAAGCGACTGTAGAGGAAAGTCGAGGAGTGAAGTCGGGGGAGGTGCATCTGTGACAGCTGAAGGTCAGACACTAATCTGGTTTCCCAACATCAACACTCAGATTAATATGGCAGTGTTGCCATTGTTTATACGTTTTTCTTTATAATGTCGAAATAAACATGTTTTCAAACCCCATATCATACACTAACAAACTGAAATAATGTGTACATTGTACAATCAATTCGTGTGAGGGCCTCAAACATCACATGAATTTGTCCACTTGTATACATTAATCATGGCAAAATTGGTTCCTGTTTCAATTATTTTCTTTGGTTACTTTTGCATGAGTCAACAACTAATAATTGGGTAACAATATACAGTAGCCTCCCACAATGCAGGCAATGGCTGCAGGATGAAGTTGGTGAAGAGCAACTGCAGAAACTTGCAGTGGGACTGCAGTCAAAACGTCATGATCACATGATTTTTGTCAAGTTCATGCAGTCGTCATGTAGGCAGAAGTCGGACAATTTTTATCCCCATTTTATTTATATTTATTTAATTGACATTTATTTAACCAGATAGGCTAGTTGAGAACAAGTTCTCATTTGCAACTGCGACCTGGCCAAGATAAAACAAAGCAGTTCGGCACATACAACAACACAGAGTTACACATGGAATAAACAAATATACAGTCAATAATACAGTAGAAAAAGTATATATACAGCATGTGCAAATGAGGTAGGATAAGAAAGGTAAGGCAATAAATAGGCAATGGTGGCGAAGTAATTACAATATAGCAATTAAACACTGGAATGGTAGATGTGCAGAAGATGAATGTGCAAGTAGGTATACTAGGGTGCAAAGGAGCAAAATAAATAAATGCAGTATGGGGATGAGGTAGTTGGATGGGCTATTTACAGATGGGCTATGTACAGGTGCAGTGATCTGTGAGCTGCTCTGACAGCTGGTGCTTAAAGCTAGTGAGGGAGATATGAGTATCCAGCTTCAGTGATTTTTGCAGTTCGTTCCAGTCATTGGCAGCAGAGAACTGGAAGGAAAGGCGGCCAAAGGAAGAATTGGCTTTGGGGGTGACCAGTGAGATATACCTGCTGGAGCGCATGCTATGTGTGGGTGGTGCTATGATGACCAGTGCGCTGAGATAAGGCGGGGCTTTACCTAGCAGAGACTTGTAGATGACCTGGAGCCAGTGGGTTTGGCGACGAGTATGAAGCAAGGGCCAGCCAACGAGACCATACAGGTCGCAGTGGTGGGTAGTATATGGGGCTTTGGTGACAAAACGGATGGCACTGTGATAGACTGCATCCAATTTGTTGAGTAGAGTGTTGGAGGTTATTTTGTAAATGACATCGCCGAAGTCGAGGATCGGTAGGATAGTCAGTTTTACGAGGGTATGTTTGGCAGCATGAGTGAAGGATGCTTTGTTTTGCGATATAGGAAGCCGATTCTAGATTTAATTTTGTATTGGAGATGCTTAATGTGAGTCTGGAAGGAGAGTTTACAGTCTAACCAGACACCTAGGTATTTGTAGTTGTCCACATATTCTAAGTCAGAACCGTCCAGAGTAGTGATGCTGGATGGACGGGCAGGTGCGGGCAGCTATCGGTTGAAGAGCATGCATTTAGTTTTACTTGCGTTTAAGAGCAGTTGGAGGCCACAGAAGGAGAGTTGTATGGCATTGAAGCTCGTCTGTAGGTTAGTTAACACAGTGTACAAAGAAGGGCCAGAGGTATACAGAGTGGTGTCGTCTGCGTAGAGGTGGATCAGAGAATCACCAGCAGCAAGAGCGACATCATTGATGTATACAGAGAAGAGTCGGCCCGAGAATTGAACCCTGTGGCACCCCCATAGAGGCTGCCAGAGGTCTGGACAACAGGCCCTCCGATTTGACACACTGAACTCTATCAGAGAAGTAGTTGGTGAACCAGGCAAGGCAGTCATTTGAGAAAACAAGGCTGTTGAGTCTGCCGATAAGAATGTGGTGATTGACAGAGTCGAAAGCCTTGGCCAGGTCGATGAATACGGCTGCACAGTAATGTCTCTTATTGATGGCGATTATGATATCGTTTAGGACCTTGAGCGTGGCTGAGCTGCACCCATGACCAGCTCTGAAACAGGATTGCATAGCGGAGAAGGTACGGTGGGATTCGAAATGGTCGGTAATCTGTTAACTTGGCTTTCAAAGACCTTAGAAAGACAGGGTAGGATAGATATAGGTCTGTAGCAGTTTGGGTGTCTCCCCCTTTGAAGAGGGGGATGACCGCGGCAGCTTTCCAATCTATGGTAATCTCAGACGATACGAAAGAGAGCTTGAACAGGCTAGAAATAGGGGTTGCATCAATTTCGGCAGATGATTTTAGAAAGAGATTGTCCAGATTGTCTAGCCCGGATGATTTGTAGGGGTCCAGATTTTGCAGCTCTTTCAGAACATCAGCTATCTGGATTTGGGTAAAGGAGAAATAGGGAGGCTTGGGCGAGTTGCTGTGGGGGGTGGAGGGCTGTTGATCGAGATAGGGGTAGCCAGGTGGAAAGCATGGCCAGCCATAGAAAAATGCTTATTGAAATTCTCAATTATAGTGGATTTATCGGTGGTGACAGTGTTTCCTAGCCTCAGTGCAGTGGGCAGCTGGGAGGAGGTGCTCTTATTCTCCATGGACTTTACAGTGTCCCAGAACTTTTTTGAGTTTGTGCTATAGGATGCAAATTTCTGCTTGATACAGCTAGCCTTTGCTTTCCTAACGGCCTGTGTATATTTGTTCCTAACTTCCCTGAAAAGTTGCATATCACGGGGGCTATTCGATGCTAATGCAGAACGCTACAGGATGTTTTTGTGCTGGTCAAGGGCAGTCAGGTCTGGAGAGAACCAAGGGCTATATCTGTTCCTGGTTCAATTTTTTTTGAATGGGGCATGCTTATTTAAGATGGTGAGGAAGGCACTTTTAAAGAATAACCAGGCGTCCTCTACTGACGGGATGAGGTCAATATCCTTCCAGGACACCCGGGCCAGGTCGATTAGAAAGGCCTGCTCGCTGAAGTGTTTTAGGGAATGTTTGACAGTGATGAGGGGTGGTCGTTTGACCGCAGACCCATTACGGATGCAGGCAATGAGGCAGTAATCGCTGAGATCTTGGTTGAAAAACAGCAGAGGTGTATTTGGAGGGCAAGTTGGTTAGGATGATATCTATGAGGGTGCCCATGTTTACGGATTTGGGGTTGTACCTGGTGGGTTCATTGATAATTTGTGTGAGATTGAGGGCATCAAGCTTAGATTGTAGGATGGACCCATAATGCAACACACTTTGGTCACCGACTTGACAAAGGTGATCGGCTCGAACGTGCCCATTATTATTTGTAGAGTCAGTCAGTGGCCCTGTTCAAGAGCATAAAACGGTGTTGTATCATGGTTAAATTTTGACTGACTGACTAATCTACGAGTAATATTGAATAGTTATTTACTACAGACTCGCCTTTAAAGACGGCTGCAATGTCAAATGCACCCAGTTAGTCAGTTACAATTTACCCAATGGGTAAAATAATGGGCGTGTCCGACTTTGAAGCCGACTTTAAAGGCGAGTTGAGACTGACTGATCTACAAATCACCTTGTATCCTAAATAACTACACAATATTATTTGTAGATCAGTGGAGGCTGGTGGGAGGAGCTATAGGAGGATGGGCTCATTGTAATGGCTGGAATGGAATGAAATCAAACATGTCAAACATATGGAAACCACATTTGACTCTGTTCCATTTCTTCCATTCCAGCCATTACAATGAGCCCATCCTCTTATAGCTCCTCCCATCAGCCTCCACTATTGTAGATCAGTCAGTCAGTCCCAATTTACCTATGTTACATCACAGTTCTGACGTTCTCGCACACGGCCACTAGGACAATTGTGTATTTAATCCTCTAAGAAAACCAATGGTCCAAACATCATGTCTACCATAATTCATTCAAACGTTATTGAGGTTTTTACCCTTGTAGGATGGCCAGAATTAAGGTAACTACTGTAAATCAATGGAGGCCAGAGAAAAAAAGTGGTCAAAAATCCTAGAGACACTTACACGGTTATCAAAACGTCACACAAGGGTAAACCTAAACAAAACACGATCCTTATTTTAAGTGTTTCTAAAATCCCCTATGGGAAAAATGATTGGGGGGAAAACGATTGGAACCATTTCCCTGTTTGACTGCTAGCTTTTATGGGTATTGTGACTATTAGGTGATTTCTTCCCTTCTCAGCTGTCTATCACGGACTCCTGGTTTCAGCCAATCGGTGTGCCCGAATGGACATTTGGACTCTGGCCCCTCCCACTCTAGCTCAGAGTGATCATCAGCTGAAGAGGACGCAAAGTTTTCCGTGTTTTCTAGAAGTGTTTTGTGCGTTCATCTGCAATAAGAAGTGATCTTGTGTTTCTATATATGTGTGTGTGTGCGCGCTAATGTGTCCTGGTGAACTAGAGTAGAGAATACAATTCTGGATATGGACAGATCTGCCTGGTTCTTGCCGGACCGCCTGTAGTGGGTCAGGCCAAAGTATAGTCAGCTTAAGTTACTAGCGGGTGAGGGCATCTTCAGCCAACCGCTCAGACGGATAAAACTAGCCGTTTTTACACCTGTTCTTTTTCAAAGATTTCTCACAAAAACAAGCGTATCTCTGTGAAATGCCAATGAAGCACTGAGCGTATATCAAGCTTTTTATTTTCAAAGCCATTTACATTTAGCTTGTGTCATCCTGATTTAGTTTAGTTTGCGACCCGCGGAAACATCTTTGAAGACGACGACCACAAAATGTAAAATCCTCAAAAGATGTTACGAGAAACCTGCATTGCTATGTCAACAGAGCTCGGTGCTTATCAGATGTATTTGGAAACGAAATCCGAGTTTTGGGATATAGTTTCAATAAAATGTTAGAGAAGGAGCCCACTGAACGATTCAGAACATGAATAATCATATTTGTCTTTGTAAAACGGACAGAGTGGGTGGAGACCCTATGACCTATGTCATTGACCGTGTTCGAGAGCATCAAAACGACTGCAGGTGACTGCCGACTGACTCATCTACAAATCACATTTCATCATAAATAACGACTCATTATTATTTGTAGGTCTGTCACAGTTTACCCATAATACGGTTTTGATCCTCTTGAACACGGCCAATGGCTTACGTCAGAAAGCACGAGGATCATCACTCTTCCGTGACGCCATCTGATCTGACGTGAGACAATATGCACCCGATGTATCAAAAACAACTGGAAACTCGGAAAAATCCTATTTCCGACTGCAGTGCATTCAAAATAACTGAGAACTCGGAAAAAAACGAGCTCCAACCTGGAAAAATCGTTTTGAACGGTAATCCCACTCGGAATTCCATGTCGGCAACTCAGGCCTCTTTCTAGAGCGCAGACTTTGCGACCTGAAGGTCACTGACGTCATGATTTAACCTCGAATTTCCCAGATGTAATGAAAGCACAAAAATGTACAGTACATTATGGGTTTGAACCTCTCGAACACGTGCTTACATCGACCTGTGTGTCAAGATTTTGATTGTATGACTTAATTTGCCTTTTTATTGATGTTTTATTTTGATTGTATGACAAACATTTTTGAAAAAAGGGCATTTTAAGTTATACAATGAAAATGTAACTATGAGTTCATAAACAACGCCATAAATCGTTGTACATATCGCAAAGCAAAATATTGACCTACTGTGCGTGCGTTACCGTTTCCATGGTAACTTGGACGCGAAAAGAGTTGAAAGCTGACAGATATCCCACCAAGAGAAAATGGTGAGCAGTTTTCAAACAAATGTTAGCTACTTTATCTAACTAGTGAGTTAGAAAATTAATATCTGGTTAGGTTGTTAAGATATTAAGTAGCTAGATACAGCTAGTTGCATAAGTACTTGCTCTGGCAACAAACTGGCTACATCGCTAACGTTAGTTAGCTAAACCAGAGTTATCTCAGTAATCTAGCTAACGTTAGCTAGCTAGCAAGCAAGTCACTGCAAATCATCGTTCTCTTTACTGCAGGTGCTACTGCAATTATGAGGCTGCTGCAAGTCTGTGTTTGTCTCTTTTTGCTTCGTTCAGCCTTATCTTGCTACAGCTAAATAGTCTATCCCCTAACTTTATATTCTGTATGTTCTTTCCTTGTTAGCCATCCAAGGATGCAAAGGTAACTGTTAACTACTGTTATGAAAAGCATAATATTGATTCATGAGAGATTTAACAAGCTAGGCCTAGTAGATATAGCTAGCTAAATTGGATATGATATCATGTTCTCAGTTTCTCCCCACCATCTCAGAGTTTAAGTTCTTTAGATAGCTATGTTCTTTACCTTCATACTCTCTTTTGTAATGCCCACAACTTGCAAGAATTCAGTAGTTTGTACATGTGTCTATGATCACAATAGATTACATTTGTTCATTAAGTTGAATTGTTGATTTGGTTCAAGTCTGCCCAAAAGAAAGGAAGCAAGCTCAGTAAGGCTGAAAAGGAGCAACTTCAGAAAGAGGAGGATCAGAGAAGACAAAAGGAAGAGGGTACTGGTCATTTCTCATTATCATTCAATCCATAACGAAACCTCTGTCATAGGCTAATTGTTGTATGTCTGTGTGTGCATTTGTACACCATTTGATCTGTGTTATTGAACTGCCATTTGTATTATAGATGCCTCAATAGTATGCACAGTGATACATCAGATACAGTACATGCTATTGAAGTAGCCCCATGAGTGTATGTTTGACCCATGACTCCTTCCCCCCTCTGCTGTGTAGAGGAGGCTCGACTCCTGGCTGAGAAAGATGAGCAAGAGAGGCTGGAGAGAGAGAGAAAGGAGCAAGAGGAACATCAGAGACTGGAGCTAAAGGTATCATTCATGGTTATTGGTGTGTTTGTGTACAGAGAGGGCTCTTGAAGTTAAACCTGTCCATAATGTTCTAATGAAAAAGAGTGATCATTGCTTGCTTTCTGTGACAGGACAAAGATCGCAGAGAGGATGAGCTGAACGAACTGCGTCATCTACTGGAAGAGAACCAGACTGCAGTCACCAAGTGGGAGACTGACTCCAGAGCGAAAGCCAAGGTGTGTGATTGTTCTAAAGCTCTAACTCTGGCCTGACTTTTGTGTAGTTACTAAGATATTAGCTATGCTAGTCCTAGCCTTCATGTTATGGTTTTACCAGACACCATGTCCAAGAGACTACCGTAATGGCCTTGGTAGATGTAGATAAATCAATCAGATGAGCCCCATTTGACATAGTTAAACACTGCTCGTTTTCTCCCTAGTGGGACAGGTACATGCGTTGTGACGGGAGTCCAGACCCGTCAGTCCAGCAGGAGATCAACACCTTCATCAACCTGTGGTGCGAGGACCCAGAGGTCCAGATCAAACCGGTTCTAAAGGAGTGTGCCCTGGCTCTACAGGTAGGTTTACTATTAAACACCAGGGTAACATTATGGAGACATGAAACAGGAGAAGGGGATTCTACCGGTTCGGAATGTGTCCGATAAGAACGCTCAATTTAGTTTTTCATTTGAAAACACTTGTTCCTTTTTGATCCCACTTAACGTGACTCTGTCAAGAGCACTTCTATTTGAGACAGGTATTGATCTGTATAAGGATTCTACCAAATGAATGATGAACATAAACATGGCTGCACTTCATCTCCGCCTGCAGCTGCTAGACGAGCTGGAGGGTATGCTGAGGGACCAGCCTGAACCAGCTGATGCCCTGAGGTACCAGGAGACCCTGCTCTCCATCCAGACTCTCATCCAATCCAAACTTGACCACAGCACTGAGGAGATACTCATGGTAGGGGTGCTGATGATGTTTAAGACATGCAGAAAACATGTCTGCCAGTTTGTTTAGGAAGCGACTGTATTTAAGTTTTGTAATGTAAGATGAGCATGTTTTGCTGATGTCTGTTTGTGTGTTTCTCCCTGGCCACAGTGGGCCAACGCTCACTCAGACATTGAGACGGGGAACATGCAGACAGTGGTCCAGGATGACATCATCACACTGTGTCTGTGGGCCAACCTTAACAAGAACCCAAGGCACGTCACAGACGTATGTCTGATTTTCGTTCTATTCACTTCATACAAGTAGAGACTTTCTATCTAGTCTCCTTGCTACCAGTCTGTTTCTACTCAAACCCATTCTTATGGATGTGTTGGGTAAAGAAAAAACAGAACAATTTAGTATTTTCAATTTGTGACAGTGTTTCTCTCTCTGTGGCTCTCCAGGTTTAAAGGGTTCCAGTTCGAGGAGGTGGGGCTGGGCTTTGAGCTGCCCAAACAGCTGGCAGTCAGTGACGTCGCTGTGAGAATCCTCCACACCCACTACGACCACTTGTCTCACCTGGCCAACCTGAAAAGCCAGAACCCCAGCAGGATGTCCCTAGGCCTGGGGGCCAGGGAGGAACCCCTTCTGGAGGGAGAGACCCCTGTGGGGGAGTGTGAGGAGACGGAGGGAGATGGTGACAGGAGAGGGAGCACACAGCAGGGAGATGCAGAGGAAGAGGTGCAGTCTGTCAGAGGGTCTGAAGGCAGGAAGGTAAGCTGGAAACAAAAGGATGAATGAATAAAAAATAAAGTGACATAGGCTAACGTCTGTGTGCGCATCCATGTGTATGTGTGTCAGAGTGCGGTGAGTGTGATATCTATGAAGGAGGAGAGGAGGAGTGGTCAGAAGCAGCTGGAGGATGTGAAACAGAAGCTGGAGGAGAATGGGAGTCAGATAGATACAATGTTAGAGGGAGATGACTCAGGTGAGACTACAACTGGCTCAGAGGACAAAGTGGTCAAATAACATTCCCTTTATATATTTCACTGTTCTGTTTGGATTCTTTTTAGTGTCATGTTTAGGGTTGCAACATTCCTGGAATCAGGAAGGAATAAGTAGGAAATCCAGGAGTCCTTCAAACAAGATTTCTGGGGAAAAAATAGAATTTGGGGAAAGTTTCCAGAATTTTGCAACCGTAGCCATGTTACTATAAACACTGCTTGAGAATTAATCTGCCCCTTTCATTCCATATTGTGATTCCCACGTTCACCTGTACGTGTGTCCTGTCCAGGTGAGGGAGACTCCGCCCCTACCCCGATGGACCCAGTGATTGACAGCTATGAGGGTCAGGTGGTTGACCTGCAGCAGTACACGCCCCTGGGAGGAGTCTTCTACTGCGATGTCTTCCGTCTGCCGCCACAGTCCCAACAACTCAATGGATGGGAGATGAGAGAGGTGAACCAAAACCACCAAGTACAGCACCTATGCTGAACAAAAATATAAACGCAACACGTAAAGTTGTCTCACAACACAATGCCATAGATGTCTCAAGTTGAGGGAGCGTGCAATTGGCATTGCCTGCAGGAATGTCCACCAGAGCTGTTGGCAGATAATTGAATATTCATTTCTCTACCATAAGCCGCCTCCAATGTTGTTTTAGAGAATTTGGCAGTACGTCCAACCGGCCTCACAACCGTAGACCACGTGTAAACACGCCAGCCCAGGACCTTTACACCCGGCTTCTTCACCTGCGGGATCATCTGAGACCAGCCACCCGGACAGCTGATGAAACTGAAGAGTATTTTTGTCTGTAATAAAGCCCTTTTGTGGGGAAAAACTCATTCTGACTGGCTGGGCCTGGCTCCCCAGTGGGTGGGCCTATGCCACCCCAAGCCCTCCCATGGCTGCGCCCCTGCCCATTAATGTGAAATCCATAGATTAGGGCCTAATTTATTTCAATTGACTGATTTCCTTTGAACTGTAGGTCATGGAACTCGTTGAAATTGTTGCATGTTGGGTTTATATTTATGTTCAGTATAGTTCAGAAAGTGCCCTTTCTGACAGCAGTTTCCCTTCCTACAACTCAGTGTAATGTACTCCATGGAGTTTCACTGGGCACCCCGTCTGTGGGTTACTGAATGTGTAAACTCCTTGATAAAGTACACTGCTCCAAAAAATAAAGGGAACACTTAAACAACACAATGTAACTCCAAGTCAATCACACTTCTGTGAAATCAAGCTGTCCACTTAGGAGGCAACACTGATTGACAATACATTTCACATGCTGTTGTGCAAATGGAATAGACAAAAGGTGGAAATTATAGGCAATTAGCAAGACACCCCCAATAAAGGAGTGGTTCTGCAGGTGGTGACCACAGACCACTTCTCAGTTCCTATGCTTCCTGGCTGATGTTTTGGTCACTTTTGAATGCTGGCGGTGCTTTCACTATAGTGGTAGCATGAGACGGAGTCTACAACCCACACAAGTGGCTCAGGTAGTGCAGCTCATCCAGGATGGCCTGCTGGAGGTCATTTTGCAGGACTCTGGCAGTGCTCCTCCTTGCACAAAGGCGGAGGTAGCGGTCCTGCTGCTGGGTTGTTGCCCTCCTACGGCCTCCTCCACGTCTCCTGATGTACTGGCCTGTCTCCTGGTAGCGCCTCCATGCTCTGGACTACCTGAGCCACTTGTAGACTCCGTCTCATGCTACCACTAGAGTGAAAGCACCGCCAGCATTCAAAAGTGACCAAAACATCAGCCAGGAAGCATAGGAACTGAGAAGTGGTCTGTGGTCACCACCTGCAGAACCACTCCTTTATTGGGGGTGTCTTGCTAATTGCCTATAATTTCCACCTGTTGTCTATTCCATTTGCACAACAGCATGTGAAATGTATTGTCAATCAGTGTTGCTTCCTAAGTGGACAGTTTGATTTCACAGAAGTGTGATTGACTTGGAGTTACATTGTGTTGCTTAAGTGTTCCCTTTATTTTTTGGAGCAGTGTATATGATGCATTAATCAAGGGGACTAGATAACCTTGAGGAAAGTAACAGAACCAGCTTTATTTCTCTGAGTTAACATTGGTGTCTCTCGCCCCAACCCCCAGCTGTTGGACACAGGGCTGCAGCCATTCCCCTACCCCACAGAGCAGACTCAGATCCAGGGCTCTGCCTCCATGAAGCTGGAGGACAGTGGGGTCCTGACCTGTCCCCCTGTAGGGGTCACAGTCACCCTGCCTGACTCTGTCCTGTTCCTGGAGGACCCCCAGGTGGCCCGCTGGGACCCTGAAGGTGAGAGACACCTGGAGAACTGGACAGGCTCCACATGGGACTGATAGTGATACCGTTGCATGTATTTAACATATGCCAGAATCTGAATGTAGTTCCTACCTTGTGGGGGGCACTCTACCCAAAAAGTACAGAACTTTCAGATAGAAATGTGTGGAGTTAACATGATTCCCTTTTCTACATTATTGAGAGCCATGATGTCTAGTCAACACATCTAAAATGATCTGTCAATCAATAGGTCAGCACTGGAAGACCGACTGCATCAGTGAGACGTCGTACGACCAGGCAGAGCGGAAGATCTCGTTCAAGATGGACTCGTTCTACGCCTTCACGCTTCTACAGGACTCGTATGCCAACATGCCGTTCCAGAGCTGGGAGCTCAGACCACTGGGCCAGGACTCTGCCCTGCTCACCATCACCGCAGCCCTCACTGAAGTCAGCATCACCATCAAGGCAAGAACTCAATCTGTCATGCTTCATCTCCTCCATTGACACTGTTGGGTGCATCTCAACAGTCAAAAATGGCTTCCTCTATTTGTGAACATTCCTCAGTGATTCATATCTGGGGAAACAGTATTGTGGAAATCTAGCCAATGTTTTCAGTGGTAATGAAGGAAACGAGGCTATTATTCTATTGAGGCATTACCCAAATCCATGACATAATGCATCCTGACTCATCTCTCTGACAGGGCAGCAAGTGTATGCTCCAGTCAGACCAGGAGAGAGGACTGAACCACATCCTGGGCCAGTGGATGAGTCCCTCTGTACTGCAGAAAGCCATGGTCAGCGCCGGGGTCAACATCTTCGTCAACCAATACTCCGACAAATATGTCAGCGTAAACGCAAAGGTGAGTGCCATCAGCATACTGTGGATTAGATGATGCATGTTACACAAAGCAATGTGGGCACACAATTCATGTTGCTTGTAACACTGTTGAACCAAAAACCTAAACTCAGCAAACAAATAAACGTCCTCTCACTGTCAACTGCGTTTATTTTCAGCAAACTTAACATGTGTAAATATTTGTATGAACATAACAAGATTAAACAACTGAGACAAACTAAACAAGTTCCACAGACATGTGACTAACAGAAATGGAATAATGTGTCCCTGAACAGAACAAAGGGGGGGGGTCAAAATAAAAACTAAGTATCTGGTGTGGCCACCAGCTGCATTAAGTACTGCAGTGCATCTCCTCCTCGTGGACTGCACCAGATTTGCCAGTTCTTGCTGTGAGATGTTACCCCACTCTTCCACCAAAGCACCTGCAAGTTCCCGGACATTTCTGGGGGGGAATGGCCCAGCTCTCACCCTCTGATCCAACAGGTCCCAGACGTGCTCAATGGGATTGACATCCGGGCTCTTTGCTGGCCATGACAGAACACTGACATTCCTGTCTTGCATGAAATCACACACAGAACGAGTAGTATGGCTGGTGGCATTGTCATGCTGGAGGGTCATGTCAGGATGAGCCTGCAGGAAGGGTACCACATGAGGGAGAAGGGTGTGTTCCCTGTAACGCACAGCATTAAGATTGCCTGCAATGACAACAAGCTCAGTCCGATGATGCTGTGACACACCGCCCACAGACCGCGACAGACCCTCCACCTCGATCCTGCTCCAGAGTACAGTCCTCGGTGTAATGCTCATTCCTTCGACGATAAACGTGAATCCAACCTTCACCCCTGGTGAGACAAAACCGTGACTCGTCAGTGAAGAGCACTTTTTGCCAGTCGTGTCTGGTCCGGCGACGTTGGGTTTGTGCCGGTGATGTCTGGTGAGGACCTGCCTTACAAGCCCTCAGTCCAGCCCCTCTCAGACTATTGCGGACAGTCTGAGCACTGATGGAGCGATTGTGCATTCCTGGTGTAACTTGGGCACCAGGAACTGCTGTCCTGCAGGTGTGATGTTCGGATGTACCGATCCTGTGCAGGTGTTACACGTGGTCTGCCACTGCGAGGACGATCAGCTGTCCATCCTGTAGCGCTGTCTTAGGCATCACACAGTACGGACATTGAAATCTATTGCCCTGGCCACATCTGCATGCCTCCTTGCAGCATGCCTAAGGCACGTTCACGCAGATGAGCAGGGACCCTGGGCGTCTTTCTTTGTGTTTTTCAGTCAGTAGAAAGGCCTCTTCAGTGTCCTAAGTATTCATAACTGTGACCTTAATTGCCTACCGTCTGTAAGCTGTTAGTGTCTTAACGACCGTTCCACAGGTGCATGTTCATTAATTGTTTATGGTTCATTGAACAAGCATGGGAAACAGTGTTTAAACCCTTTACAATGAAGATCTGTGAAGTTATTTGGATTTTTATGAATTATCTTTGAAAGACAGGGTCCTGAAAAAGGGACGTTTCTTTTTTGAAATTTCTTTTGTGAAAACTACAGTAGGTTGGAGTGTAGAAACGTCTAATGCGGTATCTTTCTCCTCCCTTGTAGGACCCTCTAGAAAATCTGGTTTGGCTTAAATGGTGTTGAGTTGAAAAGCTTGTCATAACATTAACCTTTTCTCCAGGACCCTCTGATAGAACACGCTGTGTATGAACAGATGGCCCTGCTCTCCTCTGCCTTCGCCTTCTCCTGGAGCCAGTGGAACACGCAGTGTGGCCACGAGCATCTGGTGCTGCAGGTACACTTAGAGATGCATACTGTTTAAACACACTCAGAGTCCTTGGATAGAGGACCTCCCCAGAAAGTAACAGAAATAGCTTCAGAATCAGGAAAGAGCTGCAGTGCATATAGGGGAAACACTAGACAGACTAGATTTGATCGAGATTCACCTCTAGTACTGACATTTCCATGCAGATGGACAGGATATTCACCCTACTATTGACACCTTCTCTCCAAAGTGTGAGAGCACCTAGCAGCCATCCCAGTGTCGCTGTGGTGTGTGTGTCGTAGAATTAACCTCTCTCCCAGGTGTGTGAGCACCTAGACCCAGTCCCGGTCCGAGAGGACTTGTGGTGTATGTACCTGCTGGGGGCCCAGAGGAGCCAAAAGCTGAGGATCAAGGAACACAGTGAGGCGTTCTCTCCAGAGCTGGACCCCGGCAGCGAGTTCCACTCCACCTTCCTGCACATGCTCCGAGACGGCATGTCCCCCGCCGGACAGGAACGACGCTCTCACCACCTGTTCATCGAGGCCGTGCACAGACTGCTGCGTGTTACACGGCCTCTCACATACTCCTGACTACAGTAGATACTAGACCCCCAAGCTCTATGTAGGAGTAGCCAACAACCACAGATCTAGGATCAGATTGAACTATTCCCGATCATAACTTTAACCATTAGGGGGAATATGTATATCTGATCTTGTATCAGGTAGGTTAGCGGCAACTTCAACCTACTCTGTGCGGAACATCGTGGGTATGACAGACTGCTCACTGAACTTTATCCCTTACAACAGATGGACCCTCATGAAAAACCAGTTTATTTCTGTAGAATAAAGTTCCTTTATTGTGTAAAGTTTGACTCCCTCTTTGGAACATACAAAAGTGGATGAATTTCATAAGTGAGCACGTAAAAACCATTTGTGTGAGTTAACAAAAACAGACGCAATATAATAGATATACACATATCCCCACACAGTCTAATGCTGTCAATCGATAAATTAAAACATAAAAAAATTGCATTTTAATTGTTAAAATGGTGGCCTCTTCAGGCAACCGCAAATGCCATAATAGATTCAGAAGTTTACTATGAAATGTGTTTTAAAAAGTAAAAACGGCTAAATCCACTGTCCACGAGCAAGCATGTTGATGTCCATAGGATGATGGACAGACAAACGCTCAAAGGTGTGACGTGATTGGATAGCATGCGCTGAAGTCCACTACATGATTGGACAGCCCAATGCTGGTGTCCTCCTTGACTTGATCGGTCAACATTGTGCCAACATTACAATCCCCCTTCCGTAACGGCGCTGTAGAATGTCTCCAGGCACCAATAGGAAATCTGTGGTGGTCAGTAGTACCAACACACCGACTGCTTCTGTCTTCACACACGTGATGGTTCAAGTTGCAGAAGACCTTCCAGGGGTTGACCATACCCAGGTGCCTGCCCGTCCATCCCTGTCTGCTGGGGCCATAGCCCCTCTAAACCGGTGGCTGTCCGTTGTGCCTCAGCCCTGTGTAGGGCCACAGGAGCTGCTGGATGGTCACCCAGGAGTCCCCGGTCCCCACGGGCGCTCCATCCACGGCCGGCTGCAGCACCAGGCTGGCTAGGAGGGCCAGGAGGCCTGCTAGGACCACTACTAGGGCCAGCCAGAGCCACAGTCCCCGGGACCCGCTGGCTGCAGACGCAGGCCGGGAGGAGCCCAAACACGGGGCTGCTGCGGCCTGCTCTGCCAGGATGGGACTGGAGAGAGAGTGGGAGAGAGGGAAAGAGACGATTTAGAATGGACGCCAAAGTAAGACTTAGCCTGGGTTAGCCGAAGCCAAGCTAATGTCTGGATGAGACAGTCAGTCTGCTTTAGCCAGCTGTCTGTCCGTCTTCCCAAAGCAGTGATGTAGCGATGCAGAAACAGACTGGCGCCTAGGCTAAGTTAGGATGGTGTTAGCGGCGTGGACTGACCACCACTCCAAAGCGTTCTCTGTAGCACACACCTGGTACACAGAAAATAGAAAAACAGCACTAGAGCATGTTGAGCGGCGAGGCGATACATGTCTCACATACACTCCCCAGGACACACAAAGGCACACTATTTCTCCTGATGGGAATGGATGGAAGAGATTAGAGCTGAAGGAGAGTTTGGTTGAAGCAGAAACCAGAACCACATGTCCAGAGACTGCTTTGTCTCAGGGGACAGATTCACAAAGCGTTTGCTCTAGACCAGTTATATTGTTTACACTTCTCTTTCTGCTCAGTCAATCTGGACCAGAGTCTGGCTCCCTAGACCTAAAGCAGCACAGCCTGGAAGCCAGATGTGCTTATGATTTAACCAACCGCTTTAGATCTGTCAAGCAGTTGGCTAAATCAGACAAAGATCCAGGCTACAGCATCTAGAACCCTTTTCACACTACTGAGCCAAGCCGAACTGTACTGCTCTGGCCTCGTTACGCATCCACGGTAGTTGGCGGAAAAAACTATCTGAGCCAGTACAGTATGGTTCAGGTGGGCACGATGGTGTGAAAAGTGTATAAGGCTCAGGAGCGGCAGAGAAGCTACTAAGCCTAACCAGCAGTAAAAAGCAGTGCTGCCTGGCTGTAGATGATAGCGAAACACTAGTAGTTGGTTCACTACTAACGTCTTGTTGGGCATAATCAGGGCAGTGATTTTGTTGCCCAGCTCAGTGAGACTGGACTTCCTCTGAACAGGCACTTCCCTCCTCTCCTCATCTGAAGGAGAGTCTGCGTCGTAGGCAGGCCTGTGGGACGGGGTGGGCATGCACGGTTCACACACACAAAAATACATACCGACACTCTGTAATGCATGTCTCACACACACTTGTTTAACACAACACACACTTAGGACCCACATTTTGTTGCATGCACGCAGATACTCTGCAGTCAATGTTCCACATGTGCCTGTTATGTACGCAGGTTGTTCTCCTACAGACTTGTTACATACATACATACAGTACATGGTTGGGCAAATTAAATGTAAAATGTTTGTTTTCAGGTTGAGGTAAAGTGCGACGCGCGCGCTTCTGCCACACAGCCGATATCAGCCCTTACCCCTTCATCAGCATCATGAGTGAGGGCTCGTCAGTCTCAACCCAAGCCCCGGAGCTAACAAAGCGCTTTAGAGGAGGACGCCCCGTGCTCTTCCCTGTCACATTCCTGTAACCACACCACATGCATACACATTCCACACATCCCGCAAGTTTTAACAAAGGCCCCTAATTTACAAACACCTAGATGCAAATTTCTTCCTCGGAAATCATTTGTTTTGCAAAACAGGGTCAAGACTGCGTTTTAAAATATACTTCAACAACTCCCCACTTCCCCCACACAGTGCTGCAGTCTACCTACCAGGGAGATCTGCGGGTGAGTCTCTCCGCCTCCGTCTCGGTGGTGTCCTGCAGTTTATTAGGCATGTCAAAATGCATGGGTCCCCCTCCACCACCGGACCGGGGGATAGCTGCTATGCTGACCCGTCGGGCTGATGCCTGACGAAAGGAGGAATAGGGAAACAATACAAGACAGTGTACAGATGCACAGACAGTGATTACTACAGTGACTAAAACAGCAGCACATTATCATATACACTGAGCCTAAACTGACCTACCTTATAGGACGTTGCTCCAGATTGCTTCTTGCCTCTGAAATCATCTAAAAGGAAAAATATTCCGTATTAGAAAGAAACAGAAGATAGAGGTGTGTGTGTGTGTGTGTGTTCCTCACCGGAGTGTGTTCCTCCAGAGTGGGAGCCGAAGGACCTCTCGTTCTGCAACATGTTCTCCCTCAGCTCAGTGAGCTCAGCGTGTTCCTTAGTGTACATCCTCCTCAGGTTCTCTACATGCTGGACCATTATCTCTACTGCCTTGCCTGTACGAGACTCCTGGAGGGGGAGAGAGACGTCACACAGACGCCGACCTACACCGTCTACCTATATGACTCTCCTCAAAAGGTGAGGAGAGAGGGGGACAAATCACGCAATTCAATTGTACTGTACCTGGTGTATGGCGCCCAGCATCTCTGAGCGACTGGACACTCTGGTCATGGACTGGATGAGGACGTCCAGGTTCTTCTGAAGTCTCTCGATGATCTCCATAGACTGGTTATCATCCTCACACAGAGGGGCCAGGGCCTGGGAAGAGCAGACACGAGGAAGGTAAAAAAGGAAATTGTATACCCCTCTCACCTGTAGCAGGTCATGACAGCTACATTTGGACACCTCACTCCTGTGTCTCCCTCCTCAACCTGTCCCTTTACATGTGGTTGAAGTCTCCCTTCTACCCAGTCCCTTCCTCTCACCTGTAGTAGTCCCTGGCAACTGGACACCTCACTCCTGTGTCTCCCTCCTCAACCTGTCCCTTTACATGTGGTTGAAGTCTCCCTTCTACCCAGTCCCTTCCTCTCACCTGTAGTAGTCCCTGGCAACTGGACACCTCCCTCCTGACGTTCTCCTCGGCCAGGTCCCGTGACCTCTCCTCCAGCCTCAGCCTCTTCTCCAGGGTGAACAGGTCACACTTAAAGCCCAGGGACAGGCGCTGGAACTCCGTCTGACAGGTAGACAACACAGCCTTAGCTCTATGATGGTACATACAGAGATAATCAAGAGAAAGAAAATGTTGGAACGCTTACCACTACCTCAATCTCCTTGTCGTTAGGGGACAGGCTGCAATGAGGAAAACAGAGTATGTGTCACTAGAAAACAGCTATGAGTGTCACAGTACCTGAGAGCATTTATATTATTATCTTGCAATGCATCTTTAAAATATGAGGTACTGTATGTTGAGCAGCCTACCTGCTTCTGTCCCCTACGGTTGCGTCCTCAGAAACAACAGAGGTTTCAACTGGTACGACACACACAGAGAAACAGAGAGAAACATTTGTCTTGCTATTCTCTCTTTTACAATAGAAAGAGATCGATATCGTTTTTCTAATCAACCACACAACGTGACAATTTAATTTTGACTTCAGTCAGTAATTAGACTTATACAAGTATTAGGAACGTTATCAGCTGAGGTATCTGGGGTTAACTCACTGTCCTTCTCTGTGGTAACACTGGTTTCACTCAGGTCCTCTTGTACCTTCCCTTCCTCGATGACATCCATACTGCGAGACAGCTCCTGGATGATTGTGGTGAACGTTACACACTCCGTACACACACACACTTCTCCCTCACTGTACACACACTTCTCGGTCTCGCTGTTATCCGCCGCCCCAGACACACACGATTCTAACGATCTAGCAGACTGTATCCAGTAACCAATGTCACATAGTACTACAGTATACCTAGCTAGATCTGTACAATCATCCATTCTGCCAGAGCGCTGTGAAGTGCTTCCCTGTGTAGATAAGCAGTCGACTTAAGTGAAAGAATGTTCACTCCCAAACAAGGCAGGAAAGACAACATTTTCACAAGGTCATGATACAATTTATGCAAAGTTCTCACTATCTCAGAGCTCTCATCTCAAATGATTAGTGCACTCCTTTTGATCAGAACTCCTTGTAGTGCACTAGGGATTAGGGTGCCATTTGAGACAGGGAGCCATATATCATTAAATAGACAGCTCACCAGTTCCTTCTTGAACTTGCTCCTGAGAACCAGGGAGTCCATTTTGGCTCCTGAGGGGTCAGGTGTCATAGCATCCCTTGAACCCTGTGACAGGTCAGTGGGCGCAACATTCAGTCCATCCATGGTCTGAGAGCCTCTGTCCCCTGCCAGACTGACTGTCCCTGTAGAGCCGGTGAAAGAAGTGTTATACACATGCAAACGCACGCACACACACTTGGCAGGAGGCCATAGCTCCTGTATTTCCTCCTACCTGACAAGTCCACTTCCACTGTAGGCACCTGCACCACCGACTCCTGTATGCCCTCCTCCTCCTCCTCCAGTACTGGTAACAGGCTGGTGCTGGAACACACACACACACGAGAGCGCTGCAGCAATTCACTACCGTGTGCCTCTATCACAACGTTCTAAACATTTCAAACAAAGTCAACATTAACCTCCTAACAGAAAATACATCTCAGCACACAGACAGCATATGTCAGAGAAAAGTACACTACTTCCATCATGTAACTAGGACACAATCATGTATCCACACTCACCTGTCCTCTGCTAGCACTCTCTCAGCCAGCTGGTCCTTGGTTAGCTTCTGAGAGAGAGAGAAAGAAAGAGGTGAGAGATGAATGCAAGTGGCCTTGTAACATACTTTCAGCACTACTCGTCAGAGGAAGTTAATGATCAAAAAGAGTGACACATGCGCAAAATTGCATACTGTACCTGTCCCATGGCATCAGAATGTTATCTCTGCTCTGTACAGTGAATAGAAAGGATGGAGAACGCTCATTTCTTACATAATGTGCTGGTTGGTGGAGAGCAGCTGTGTGTGTGTGTGTGTGTGTGTGTGTGTGTACAACGCATTTACACTGGCAGGGCAGTAAGTAGTGGGGGCGGTGGAATACAGAACACACACTACAGCTAGGTAAGAGCGGAAGGCACTAGACTATATAAAGCTGGATACTCGAGCGCAGAGCTATGCTATGAGTGGTTGTTGGGTAATGGAGCTGTGCATAACAATCAAGAAGAGAATGACGCTATAAAAACCAAACTCAAATCCCACTGCAAAACAGATACAAGCTGGATCCAGATCCCTTTTATGTATTATCTATGAAGCTTTTAAACTCTACACAACCCATGTTTCTAAACAAAACGGTTATTCAGAAGCGAGGACACGGGACAATCCAAGACTGTTGCATTTATTCATGCAACAGCCAGTCCAGGACATTGCATAATTTATAAGCAAACAGGGTGATGATGTCAGGCAGATTTGGCCAATAACGCCAGTGTCTTCGTTTCCTGCTACTGAATAACTGCCAGACTGGCAAAGCTGATGTTGCCATGAGTCATTAAGTGTTCATAAAGGGATTATAAAGGTGTAAGTGTGTTCAACCAAGTTTCAATATCGGGAATAATTCATATTTATCCCAAGAGTCCCAGGAAATACCGGTAAAAATCGGAAGTGCCTATATAAACTGTTTAAAACCAACATTTAGACACTCGCTATACCAGGGTTCTCCCAAAATAAGATTGTCTGTGCATTGCCGGCTTGGCTGCGCCACTAGCCTATGTAAGGATTTCACAGTAAGTGAAACTGATATTTAGTAATGATAGAGTAAATTTGATAGCCAATGACATTGTTGTGAATTGAATAGCCGTTCATGAATTCGGAGCTTTATTATGTTCCTCAATTAATTCAGCGCATTTCAATAGTAGCCTAGACCGAGGGCCAGGCTATCGCGACACGCTCAGGACGCACCCTGAGTAGGCTAAAAGCGTTTTCGAAGCATACAAACTTTACAACGGCAGTCAAACAAAAGTCAAAGCCCCAAAGCTGCTGAGCTTGCTAAATAACCAACTAAATTACATAATATCTTATATTTGGCAAAATCGAGTTGATGATTATGCAGATAGCAGGTCAGCTCATGAATAACCGAGAGATGATGAGGAAATTGTTTACATTTCAAGGCATCTTAAATGGGGATCAACTCTAAAAACAAATATCCATATCTACTCTCGTAACATTTGTTGATCCCACATTCTCTACGGAAGCTCTCATATGGGCAGCGGAGTGAAGCCGGGAAAAGTTCTAGCGGTATTTTGACATGCTTTTGATAACTCAACCTCTAAACTTGTTCGGGTCTCTGTGTGCAGTCCGGCAGTGTCAATTGTGTGTGTGATTTGAATTTATGGCGACAGTGTGAAGTATATATACTAGGATTCCATGCAACAACCTGCTTGGATAATGTGCTATTTAATTGTTTTGCCAATCTGCTGCTGCACATGTATATTTTGTGGAATTGCATTAGTACAGTATGACATTGGGGGAAAATATTGTAATTTCCCAGTCCTGGGATCCCGGTTATGGTTGTTAATCCTTATAGTTAACTTGAGTTTTATAAACTCACATAAGTCAAACTTGATTACTAGCCTACAAACAGAAACATAATAATAACTTCCTTCTCCTGTGTTTTTTCTCCCCAAGACACCCTCAGAGAGTTGGGTCACAGTCAGGGTCAGCCATCATCAATGGCGACCCTTGAGCAATTAGGGTTTACTTCCTTGCTCAAGCGCACAAAGATTTTTCACCTGGCTCAGGGATTCGAACTAGCAACCTTTCGGTTACTGGCCCAACGCTCTAACCGCTAGGCTACCTGCTCTTTCACTACTCTCCAGTCTACCAAACTGACACACAGATCCAGCTCTAAATGCTAATCCTCACCCCAGACAGATGAAACCTGCACTCTTTACTCTATTCGAAGAAATATGTTGGCTCCCTCTGGGAGTGCCACCCCACTGTGCCTACACAGAGCAGGAGACTGGAATAACAGAAATAGCATGTCTGTCGGTCGATGTACTCACAGCTAACCCCTGGGACAACACTGAAATAACCAAACACAAACCGGCTCAGAAAATATAGAGAAACGTTTAGTCGACTACACAACGGTATACTACACGTAAACATAAAGACTATTATTACACAGACATAACAGCCTATGAACACAATCTGGATGAAGGAACCAAATAAGTCATACTTGCCTCCCTTAGCAAAGTGTGCAGTGAAGCAACTGGAGCAGAATACTCACAGGAGGGAGGGACCATGGGTCCCCCTCCACCCTAACCCCCTCCTCTCTTGGCACAACCCTCAGCCGACCAGCCCCTGTCCATACCCCTCCATCCCATCCACAACACAGCACCACTCAGCCCAACCAGGAAGAGAATGAACAGAGTGAGAGTAAAAGAGGGAAAGAGAGAGCGATAGAAAAGAGGAAGTCAGAGGCGAGAGATGGTGTCACAGTGGTTGTGACTGTCAATGAAGGAAGTTAGTTTTCACATCATTGTGCCATCAGTAAAATACTTCCTGTGTATTGTACTGACCTGTGTGTCACTCATATTGGTTGAGGTGGTGATGTCCTCTCCTTTTCCTCTTTCACTGCCGTCTGTCTGCTGGGGGCTGACCCCGAGAGAAAGGTGAAAGGTCAGTATGTGTCGCTTGGAGTCCAACCAGAGAAATGATTTGGGGTGTGCTTATCTCTCTCAGATAGTAGGAAGCAGCTGGGGTCACTGACTGACTGCGCAAACCTATGACAGCAAAGTCACTGCCCCAGCCCCGATTACAGGTGCATCGGGGGTATGCAAAGTGTCGCTAAAGGGGCCCAATTACACAGCCAACATTTCCCTCATTCAACTTGAAAAACACTCATTTGACTGGCAAATGTGTCCAGAGGGGAAGAGAAGCATGCTACAGTGCACTCACACCGAAACTACGACTGTACTGTAAAAGCCACAGAGCTCTGATCTCACCTGCCAGTCAGTAAAATGGTCTCATCTATCACAGGGTAAGTGCAGCTGGGAGATACCATCTCAGCCAGCCTGGGGGGTGGACTGTTCCTAGCAGTGATGGTCCTGTCATGTTCTGGTGAGCCAGGCTGAGGTGTGTCTTGAAGGGGCACTATGGTGTCAGGGCTCATTGCATCTGGACAAAAGGGTGAGGAGGAGTCATAAGTGAAACGGCATTGGAGAGAGCCATCCAACTCAATGAAATATACTGAATGCATGAAGAGAGATACTAATTTGCTGTAGTTGCAGGCTAGAGAGAGTCAGGGATTACAGGGTGCAGAGAGAAAAATACTGATCAGAGGGGAGGAAGAGAGAGAGTCGGTCTTACCCGATAGAGAAGAGTGGGAGGGAGGGACTGGATGCTCCTCGGTGTCAACAGCATGCTGGTGGGCGT
Source organism: Salvelinus alpinus (assembly GCF_045679555.1). Classification (NCBI taxonomy): domain Eukaryota; kingdom Metazoa; phylum Chordata; class Actinopteri; order Salmoniformes; family Salmonidae; genus Salvelinus; species Salvelinus alpinus. The sequence goes on from NC_092122.1 coordinate 8,228,950, forward strand.
CCTCAGGCCCAACGCATTCTGGTAGTTTGGCACCCTGAGGCACAACACATACATATCATTTAAAAAAGAAAGAAAAAGTATGAATATGATCAACAGACGAGCATCAACATAACAGCCACCTGTCCATTCAGTTAATGTGAAAGGATGTAGCGATATCAGACTGGCAAGCAACAGTGCCTTTGCTTACCCAACAACAAAGCATAGAAAACCTCTGTATCAGTGTGAGTCACTGTCCATTCCCTATCCATCTGATTAAGAAAGCTCGACTTCAGAAGATGAGCCATTCCCTTTAGTCTATCTTGAACTAATGAATAAAAGCAAGGTTGTATGAGTTTGTCAAGTGGGAGGAAAGTAAAAAGTATGAGAGAGGAAGATGGAAAGAGTGTGTGTTCCAGCCTAGATTGGTCCATGTCCTGTTGTCTATTCACCGAGGTGTGGTTCACACTTCTGCTCCTGTTCCAATGCTCTTAAAATGCTTCCTTACTCTGTTCCTTCCTTGGAGTGGTCACTGATCAGACATGACAGGACTGGTAAAAGCTACACAAAACCAGAGTGATCAGGATAGGTAGTTGATTCATTCAAGGAAGAGGCGAGGGAAGGATGCATGTTCAAAGTATTTAAACGGGGCCTATGACCGTTCCCCCTTTTCCTGCCCACCAGCACCAAAGGAAGAAGTGGCCTCTTAAAACGATCACCACCACATACGGTCACATGCACTCCGACGACTACGTAGATCTACATGCTAGAAGGGACATCCCCATTCAAAGCAATGTTCCAAGGTGGGGGTTCTACTCAAATGAACACCAATTATTTTATATGACAAACAACCACCAGTCAAGTCTGCAGTGGACAACCAGAAAACGAATCCAGAGAAAAGCTTTAAAGCACACTGACACTTTAAGGTTACATACAGAGTAAGAGGTTTTAAAGACTGCCATCTACCTGTGGGGATAGACTGTTCACTCTCTGGTCATCGTCTGTTGCCGCTGTGGTTTTTGAGAGAAAAAAGGGAGAGAAGGGGGGAGAGGGAGGGTGGAGGGAGGGAGGGAGAGACCGGAAGGAAGAAGAAAAGCTAATTAGTTAAAGTTGAAAATCATGTCCGTGATATTCAGCTGGGGTCACTGGCAAGGTCAAACTAAGCCCCACCCACTACCATCATAGACCATATTATTAGCCCATTAAACTCCCTGTCTGTGTTAGAGTGGGTTTAGAGGCAGTAATAACCACATTCTTTGGGTTCTGGCAGCCAGTGATGCAGGGAGACCACTTCCACTGGGTTTGGATTACTTTAACACCTGGCCATAAAAGGCTGGGGTTTGCCAACAAACCACACACGCACACAAACAAGTCCCACACACACAGACAGACAGAAGGCTGGGCCGTCTAGGGGCTTTTAACCAGGACACACACTAAGAGGTCCCTAGCTGGAGACCCTGGCCATCTATGGCTGTCCTTGCCACAAACCCCAGAGGGCTGTGTGGGTCTGGTTCTTCAAGGGTGGCTGAGTGCTCTGTGACTCCAAGGATTACAGGGGTAATCCACACAGGCTTTTGACGAACTCACCAACCCCTGGTTTACCCAGTGTTTCAGTAGCTCAGAACCAGGAACTCCTGTACACTCACTAAAATACAGCCCAATATGGAGTTATAATAGGATATCATGATTACTAATCTGTGGAATCCTACTCACTCACCTCTCAGATCCTCTCCCTCCGTCTGGTCGGGTTCACTTTGTTCCGAGAGAGGAGAGAGAAGGGAGATCCCCCTCAGTCCCTCTCCCCCCACCACGGTCCACCTCTCCCCAACCTCTCCAGGCTGGTCCCCCCTCTCTGTCAGTCTGTCCTCCTCCGTCGGTCCCGTCTCCCGACTCTTGAAGTCCCTGTACGTCTCCACCCCCTTGTTCTTCAGGAAGTCTTGGAGGACAAACTCCTCATCCCAGTCCAGGTCCTCTCCAGCCTGACAAAGTAAATAAACTGAATTAAAACCTGTTCAGGGAATCAATCAAATCGATTTCTAAAGCATTTTTCACATTAGCAGAAAGAGGTTTTTCAGTAACTCTGCCTAGACACCAAGGAGCACGTAGAAGCACAGGAAAAACTGTCTAAAAAGACTCATGAATACAAAACAAACAGTAGGATAAAGTTACACTTGTTTATTCAATACGTCAATGTTTTAATTGCATCTGTCCCTACTTACATTTACATTTAAGTCATTTAGCAGACGCTCTTATCCAGAGCGACTTACAAATACTTAAATAAATGATAGATATATACATAGAATGGAGCCTGTTCAAAGTGCTAATTTGAGATTTCAGAGTTTAACAGCAAATCAGCAAATCAAACGGAGTAGGATGAAGTCACATTTTCCCGGGAATGCTGATCTAAGATCAATTGTGGGTTTCTCCTCCCTAATAGTTAAGGTTGGGGAGATGGTAAACCGATCCTAGATCTGTGCCTACGGCCGATAATAGACAATAAAGGCACTCACAAATTAACATTACAGAACAGGACAGAGAATATTTCTCCTGATCAGAAAGTGTTCAAAGTGTCCACTCAGCCTCCCACTCCATCCTTTAGCATCTCTAATAAACAGCCTCTCCATCTGGATGGAAAACGTACTCCAAAGTTATACAACTATTCACCATCTGAATCCTATTCTCCATGTTCCATGGCTCTCAATGCCTGTGTCCTAACAGTAGCCCAATATCCACTATACCCGACATCTTTCTCCCATACCATCTTTCTACAGTTATTCAAAAGCTACATGCCATCTGTGGCGCACAGGGGACACCTCTTCCCCCATTCTTTCCTCATCTCCCAATTAGTCCTACCTGTGGATCATCAAGGTCAGGGGTTTCACAGCTAGTCTCTGCTGTTCCGTCTACCTCTTCCCTCCATCTCTCTCCCCCTCCTACCTGTGTGTCCTCGTCGGGGGTCTGGCAGCTGGACTCCCTGCTGTCCCCCGGTGTATTTAGCTGGTCCAACTCTTCACGCAGCTGCCGCTTCTGATTCTCCTGCTCCTGAACCCTGCAGACGAGACGGACCCACGTAAATTACACACATATTTACACAGACAGACACGTAAAGCAACACACTCCCAAAAACATCAACAACAAAAAGGGTCACTAGCCACAAATACTTCTGAAACCACAGCAATCATGCATCCAGTGACTACAATGCAAATGAACAGATTCACTCTCACCCAGCCCATTGATAGCGTAGTGAAGGGTCCATAACATAACATACTGTACTCAATCCGCAGGCCCATGCAGTGTCCCATGCTGCTGTTGCCCAGCCTGTACTAGGATGATAGGGGCTCTCCAGAGCTCCTAACTTCCAGTATTGGACAGCTCCTAACACCCAGTCCCAGACTAGTCCAGAGGACCTGTGCACAGCTGGCTAGCCCAGACAACGTTCCCACAGCCTGGCCTGATAACAACGCCCCTCCCCCTTTTATCCTCCAGAGCAGGGCGGCAGTGTGGAACGGGCCCACGTGGCAGTGAGGCAGCTACAGACAGAGAGCCATACTGGGCCAGGACCCAACCACTACTTAGACAGGTTAAAGGTCACCCAGTCAGACCCAGAGCACAGAGACTTCGGGAGAGCAGAGGGAAGCAACCAAATATGACCAGATTCCTCCCTAGATCCCTCCTGTACAGAGTCTGTATCTTCTTAGACAATGACAGCCCCTCCCTCCACACTGTAAACCTTTCTTATACAAGACCCGCAAAATCTACTTGACCAGTGAGAGAAAAGCAGCACTAGTTCCTCTTGACCCTCACTTCCAACAGGCACACACTCAACCCCCACTCACCTGACTGACAGGTGTAGTATCTCAGTGCGGGACCTCCTTATGCTGTTGGCCATCTTGATCAGTTCGTTCTCCAGGGAGTCGGTGTACTGGTCCAACTGCTCCAGGCTGAGGCCCCACTCCGTCCTCCTCTGATCCAGCTCAGACTGCACCGCCTGGGGGGGGGAGAAAGCGCAGGGAGTCAGCCTCTTCCTGGAGCTACAGGGTCTCAGGCAGTCAGACAGCCTATCCAGCGGTACTAGATGTACAGTAAAGTATGTCCATCTCTTAGTCACAGTCAGTGACACTACTGCACTCACTCTTTACTCAAGAAGAATGTTTACTCTGGACGTGTCTGACGAATGCAGATTGGAGAGAGAAAGGAGGTGGGAGAGAGGAAAGGGAGTGAATAGAGTGACAGGGAGGGAGAGAGGGGGGAATGAAAGAGAGAGACAGAGGGAGGTGACAAAGACCGAACGAGAGAGAGCGAGAGTGTGTGTGTGTGTGTTGCGAGAAAGACTGAATTTACACTACAGCACACTAACTAAGCCACGCTGCATTAATAGGCATTGATGGGATAGAGATAGTTATATAACATTGTAGATTAGGGATCTCTGGAAAGGAGAGAGAGAACAGCCATATTATGTAATCCTCTAAAAGCTACGAGCAGAGAGAGTCCTATTCAGCTCAAACTCCTCCCTACTCTCCACATTGAACTCCGTAGGTGGCATCTCAATAGCCTAATTGCTCCTTTCCTTGTCTCATTTCCTGTATCTGCATTCTGCACTGATCTGAAAGAACAGGATAAGTGAAAAACCAAAAGGTATTTGCTCTCTTCTCTTGAATCTCTGAACCTAGAGAAACACCAACCTCTGCTTTGGTACAGATATGTGACCCCCAGGATACCTACACACACAAACACCTAGAGAGTTCTCTGGTACAGAGTGACTCAGTAACATCCTCCTCTACCACTGAGCTGGATAGAGGGTTGATACATCCACTCGAATGGTTCTCTAGTGTGTGAGTGAGGGAGAGAGAGCAATAGAAAAATAGTGAGAGAATGAGGGAGAGAGTGAGCAAGAGCGAGGACAGAGAAAGAGTAAGAGAATGAGAGGGGAAGAGAAAGAGTAAGAGAAAGAGGGGAAGAGAAAGAGGAAGAGAATGAGAGGGGAAGAGAAAGAGAGGGGAAGAAAGAGGAAGAGGGGAAGAGAAAGAGTAAGAGAATGAGAGGGGAAGAGAGGGGAAGAGAGGGGAAGAGAGGGGAAGAGAAAGAGTAAGAGAATGAGAGGGGAAGAGAGGGGAAGAGAGAGGAAGAGAACGAGTAAGAGAATGAGAGGGGAAGAGAAAGAGAAGGGAAGAGAGGGGAAGAGAGAGGAAGAGAAAGAGAATGAGAGAGGAAGAGAAATAGAATGAGAGGGGAAGAGAGAGGAAGAGAAATAGAATGAGAGGGGAAGAGAGAGGAAGAGAAATAGAATGAGAGGGGAAGAGAGAGGAAGAGAAAGAGAATGAGAGGGGAAGAGAGAGGAAGAGAAAGAGAATGAGAGGGGAAGAGAGAGGAAGAGAAAGAGAATGAGAGGGGTAGAGAGGAAGAGAAAGAGAATGAGAGGGGAAGAGAGAGGAAGAGGAAGAAGGAGTGAGATCGAGAGAGGGAGAGCGAGAGTGTGTGTGCCTGCGTGAGATCGAGATAGTGTGTGTATGCCCCTCACCTGCAGTCTGGGGTCTTTACTAGCCCCTGGTCCTCCATAGTGGTGTATGAGTCCTCTGAGTGTTGACAAGATGGAGAGGCCCTCGTCCTTAAAATCTCTCTTCTGAAAACAACCAGAAAAACAATGTGTTTCAGGCTATCCGTGTAACTAACTATTAGTAACTAAGTACTAATCAATTCAATTTTCCACGGAAGAAAATGAGTCATGCATCTACACCACAATCATAGAACAATGACATCATAGATGCACAAAAAGTAGTTTTCTCCATGCTTCTTCTTGCTTTTGAAATGTGTGCTGCTTAGATACCAGTCCCTGCATAGTGTATTGAGTGCATAATTAGGACAGTAAGGGCTGAAGATATCGAATGAATTATCAGGACTGCTGTATCTATAGTGTACAATTGGGACAATGTCTGCTGTATAGAGTACCAGTTTGTTGATGAGGCTCTTGAACTCCAGGGACATCTGGTCAGGTGTGGGGCCCTGCAGGAGCACTAACACCTCCCTGTCCAGAGACTCATCTAGCACAGATGCAAAGCTCAGCGGCGACACACACGCCGCACCCTGGAAATAACCCTGAAGCGGATAGGCTGATGGTTTCAGTAAACTATAGCATAATAGGGTCCCTGGAGCTGATGTTTTGGGTGAATACAGTGGATTGGTTCTCAAAGGTGTGAGCGTACTCAAACAGAGAGAGTGGGTGTTCAATTCACAGGCTGCAAACATGGAACAAGGGGATATATTTAACTGACCTCCGGAGGTGTTTGAGCAAGGGCCAGTTCTGTCTGCAGGGATCCTGAAGTGCTGTGGTTCAACCTGTACGCCACCGACAGGGAGATACCTGCACTGCAAGAGGGAGAGCGAGAGACAATAAGAGAATGCAAAAAAAGGATCATCCCACAGAGAAAGAGAGAGAGAGAGAAAGAAAAAAAGAGAGAAAGAGAGAGAGCGAGAGAAAGAAGAGAACCAAACTACGAAGACAAAAGGAAATAGTTAACAGAATACACAGCATTCCCCAATCCTGCTACTAGACCAGTCAAGGCTCCACCTCTAGTACAGTGTACTTACACTGCCATGTCTGGCGGCATCATGTGTATCTGGCTCTCCAGCTTGGTCTTGTCTGCTCTCAACAGCTGTCAGAGACAACAGACATCAAACACGGTTAGATAACAACACTACTGCTGCAGCTAATACATATTCACTGCAGCTGACAGATAGACAGAAAGACATGCATATCATATAGGGCCTTGCTGAGAGAGACAGAAATCATTTTTCAGAGCTCTCTGGTCGGCAGTTCAGAAACAGCATTGCTGCTTGTACACATCCACTCCTTTATGATCTAGTGCATGGGAGTAGAGGCTAAGGGGAGATTTGGGATAGGGTAATGACTTCCAGACAGCCTCCTCACCTCTGTGACTGATGAGTACTCCATCACTGTAGCCTTCAGCTCCTCAATCTGTCTGCACTTCTGTAGAGGGGAGACAACATGACAGCAATATTCTTGATGATCATATTTCCCCCAGGACAATGTCTCTGAAACGTTCTAAATGTACGGTCATATGAATGAACAGATCAACAGACCATGCCCTGAAGCCTGGGTTATTACTGATCTAAGGACCCAATCTACAATGTGACTTTCGCTCTGTTCAGCCGTGTTATCATAGAGAATGTACAGTAGGGGACAGCCCGACTACAACAATGACCCATCTTTATTCATTACTGAACAGTTACCGAAGAAAAAGTACTATAAAGAAATGCTTTGTTTTTTTATTCAGATGATACTGACCTGGAGTATGAGGGATTCCTTCTCACTCACGACAGCATCAAAGGAATGGTTTTGGACCTGTGGATGAGAGAGCAGACACTACACCGTGACACCGCTGGCACTCATCCACAACACAGACAGACCAATCAGGAGCAGGCGTGGGGATCACTTTGATCCTAAAGGCCAGTTACGTAGGTCCATAGCACTGCACTCCAGGACTTTTCAGAAGACCATGAAAGGCGAAACAAACATTCACACAACCTTAACTTCTAGGCAGAGTTGACCAGAAACAGATGAAGCCTAGTCCTGGACTAAGAAGAATTCTAAAATTTGAGAATCTTAATTGAAAGTGATTTTTTAAAGTTGAGAACTAGGCTTAATCTGTTTCCAGGAAACCGCTTTCTAGTTGCCTACCTTGAATTGCTTATTCCCTCGACAGTACAATAGCTTGTTCAATACAGTTATGTGGACCCACCTGCAGCTCAGCGTTTAGGTCACACAGTTCAATCATCCTCTTCTGGAGGTCATCCATCTCCATGGTGACCTTGATGTTCTAGTCCACAGGTAGGGAGGAGGAGGGAGAGATGCCTTATTTTACCCTACCATGTCAGTTAAAAGTGGACAAGGTACATTAGAGTAGATGGAAATGCTGTTCCATGGCTTAAATCCGTGTTTCCCAACCCTAGTCCTCCAATACACCCAACAGTACACATTTATATTGGAACCCTGGACAAAAACACCTGATTCAACTTGTCAACTAATCATCAAGCCCTCAATGAGTTGAATGAGGTGTGTTTGTCAAGGGCTACAACGAAACTGTATACTGTTGTGGGTACTCGAGGACCAGGGTTGGGAAAAACTGTCCAAGATCCTGGAAAAACAGCAGACAGGAAGTTCCCAGGGGAAGCAGATAGTCCTGCTGCTTTGTGGTTGTTTCTCCCTTGTAAGCACTCAACTGATCAATGACACTGATTGGTCGGAGAGCACAACCCTGATGACTCGCCACCAAATCAAATCTCTCATTAAAAGGAATGACAACCACGTAGAAGCACTTGAGGTGCCTTTAAGATGCCTCCGATTAAATACATGATAAAGTAATGAAATGACCCAAGATCAATGTAGATCTTGATGAAAGGGGTTCCGTGTGGAGAGAAAGGTATCCAGTACAGTACCTCATCCTGAAGACAGCTTATCTTTGCAATCAGACTCTGGTTCTCTCTCTCCTGTTGGGGAGATGTTGAGTTAGTATGACTGTGGACGTTGTATAGTTAGTTGGATACAGGTAACAGCCAAAGGAAACACCAAAACGAGACAGAACAACTTCAGTGCACCTTGGCATAGATTCTACAAGTGTCTAAAACTCTATTGGAGGGATGCGACACACTTCTTCCACGAGAAATTCCATAATTTGGTATTTTGTTGATGGTGGAAAACACTGTCTCAGGCGCCGCTCCAGAAACTCCTATAAGTGTTCAATTGGGTTGAGATCTGGTAACTGAGATTGCCGTGGCATATGGTTCACATCATTTTCATGCTCAACAAACCATTCAGTGACCACTTGTGCCTCGTGGACAGGGGCATTATCATCCTATGGCGGCATAGCCATGGTAGCCAACATAATGGCCTGTCCAGCATCTTTATAGATGACCCTAAATTAACTCAGGAGCCTCAACTGTGTGGAAGCACCTGTTTTCAATATACACTGAACAAAAATATTAAATGAAACATTTAAAGTGTTCGTCTTATGTTTTATGAGCCGAAATAAAAGATCCCATAAAATGTTCCATACAAACAAAAAAACGTATTTCTGTCAAATTCTGTCCACAAATTTGTTTACATCCCTGTTAGTGAGCATTTCTCCACTGCCAAGATAATCCATCCACCTGACAGGTGTGGCATATCAAGAAGCTGATTAAACAGCATGATATTACATAGGTGCACCATGTGCTGGGGACAATAAAAGGCCACTAAAATGTGCAGTTTTGTCACAACACAATGCCACAGATGTGTCAAGTTGAAGGCGCATGCAATTGGCATGCTGACTACAGGAATGTCCACCAGAGCTGTTGCCAGAAAATGTTATCTTAAGTTCTCTACCAAAAGCCGCCTCTGTCGTTTTAGAGAATTTGGCAGTATGTCCTCACAACCGCAGACCACGTGTAACTGCACCAGCTCAGGACCTTCACATTCGGTCTTCTTCCCCTGCGGGAACGTCTGAGACCAAACACAGAGAGAGCTAATGAAACTGTGGGTTTACACAACCGAAGTATGTCAGCACAAACTCTCAGAAACATTCTCAGGGAAGTTCATCTGTGTGTTCGTAGTCCCCACCAGAGTCTTGACTTGACTGCAGTTCGGAGTCATAACCGACTTCAGTGGGCAAATGCTCACTTTCGATGGCCACCGGCACCTGGGGAAGTGTGCTCTTCAGTGATGAATCCTGGTTTCAACTGTGCTGGGCAGATGGCTGACAGAGTATGGCGTTGTGTGGGCGAGTGGTTCGCTGAGTACAGAGTGCCCCATGGTGGTGGTGGAGTTATGATATGGGCAGGCATAAGCTATGGACAATGAACACAAATGCATTTTATAGATGGCAATTTGAATGCACAGAGATACCGTGACGAGATCCCGAGGACCATTGTCGTGCCCGAGGACCATTGTCGTGCCCGAGGACCATTGTCGTGCCACTCAGCCCCATCACCTCATGTTTCAGCATGATAATGCACAGCCCCATGTCGCAAGGATCTGTACACAATTCCTGGAAGCTGAAAATGTCCCAGTTCTTCCATGGTCTGCATACTCACCAGACATGTCACCCATTGAGCATGTTTGGGATGCTCTGGATCGACGTACACAACAGTGTGTTCCAGTGGAGTGGGACAACATTCCACAGGCCACAATCAACAGCCTGCTCAACTCTATGCAAAGGAGATGTGTCTCGCTGCATGATGCAAATGGTGGTGACACCAGATACTGACTGGTTTTCTGATCCACGCCCCCACCTTTTCTTTAAGGTATCTGTGACCAACATATTCAAATCTATATTCCCAAACATTTAAATTCCATAGATTAGGGCCTAATGAATTAAAAAATATATATAATAATCGACTGATTTCCTTATATGAACTGTAACTCAGTAAAATCTTTGAAATTGTTGCATGTTGAGTTTATACTTTTGTTCAGCGTAGATAGTTGAATAGCATGACAGTGAAGAAGTGTGTGTGAATATATACCATATGTTTGCTCTGAGCCGAGGCCCTGGCCCTGCCTTCCTCTGTACAGCTCAGACTCATCTTCATCTCCTCCACCTCATCCTTCAACATCTTCTCCTTCTGGGCCAGCTGCTGGCCTCTACATGGGGGAGAGAGGGACATTATACTAGGGTGTGTGTATGTGGGGCCTAATAGGAGGTTCAATTGAGAGAAGGCAGAATAGGAAGGCAGGCATCTCAAAAGTATGTGTATGCGTGACTGTGTACAATCCATACAGTCTGGCCTGTGACTTGAGCTCCTCGTTCTCCTCTGCTAGTTTCTGGTTATGGTCCTCCATGGTCTCCACATTCTGCTTCAGCTTCCTCACCTCCTCCTGAAGCTTCTGGTTACTGAACTGCAGGTCGGTCACACAGAACACCAGGTCTGACGTCTCACTGGGGATAAAAACACAGTCACATTCAGGGTGAAACACAGTTAGTCAAATTGGACAATTGCACGCACACACGAACATTACTTACAGATCTGCTCGTGACACCTCCCCTCCAAATGCCTCCAGACTGCCTGAGGTCATGTTCAGCAGGACAGACCTCTTAGCTGACGGAGAGGAGAGAGATGGAGTGAGAGAAGTGGTCTATGCTTAAAGAGAGAATGAGGGAGAAAATACGTTGACTTGCTAAAATGATGAGACGTTATGTGTGTGTGTGTAAGAGTGTGGTGTAGCGAGAGAGAGAGAGCTACTTGGAGGCATGGTACAAGAAAAAACCTTCACCCCTCAGAACAATCATCCGTTTCTCTGATAAGTCCTCTAATGTCTCCTATATGTCTGTGACAGGCTCAGAGTCTGACAGACCATACAGTGGCTTGCGAAAGTATTCACCCCCTTGGCATTTTTCCTATTACAACCTTGAATTAAAATATATTTTTTTGGGGGGGGGTTGTATCATTTAATGTACACAACATGCCTATCACTTTAAAGATGCAAAATATTTTTCTTGTGAAACACACACAAAAAAATAAACTTGTGTGCACAACTATTCACCCCCCCAAAGTCAATACTTTGCAGAGCCTTTTGCAGCAATTACAGCTGCAAGTCTCTTGGAATATGTCTCTATAAGCTTGGCACATCTAGCCACTGGGATTTTGCCCATTCTTCAAGGCAAAACTGCTCCAGCTCCTTCAAGTTGGATGGGTTCCGCTGCTGTACAGCAATCTTTACGTCATACCACAGATTCTCAATTGGATTGCGGTTTGGGCTTTGACTAGGCCATTCAAAGACATTTAAATGTTTCCCCTTAAACCACTCAAGTGTTGCTTTAGCAGTATGCTTAGGGTCATTGTCCTGCTGGAAGGTGAACCTCCATCCCAGTCTCAAATCTCTGGAAGACTGAAACAGGTTTCCCTCAAGAATTTCCCTGCATTTAGCGCCATCCATCATTCATTCAACTCTGACCAGTTTCACAGTCCCTGCCGATGAAAAACATCCCCACAGCATGATGCTGCCACCACCATGCTTCACTGTGGGGATGGTGTTCTCATGGTGATGAGGTATTTTTCCTTGATGTTCAAAAAGCTCAAAATTTGTCTCATCTGACCAGAGTACCTTCTTCCATATGTTTGGGGAGTCTCCCACATGCCTTTCGGCAAACACCAAACGTGTTTACTTTTATTTCTCTTTAAGCAATGGCTTGTTTCTGGCCACTCTTCCGTAAAGCCCAGCTCTGTGGAGCGTACGGCTTAGTGGTCCTATGGGCAGATACTCCAATCTCCGCTGTGGAGCTTTGCAGCTCCTTCAGGGTTATCTTCGGTCTCTTTGTTGCCTCTCTGATTAAGGCCCTCCTTGTCTGGTCCGTGAGTTTTGTTGGACAGCCCTCTCTTGGCAGGTTTGTCATGGTGCCATATTCTTACATTTTTTAATAATGGGTTTAATGGTGCTCCGTGGGATGTTCAAAGTTACTGATCTGTACTTATCCACAACTTTCTCCCTGACCTGTTTGGAGAGCTCCTTGGTCTTTATGGTGTCGCTTGCTTGGTGGTGCCCCTTCCTTAGTGTTGTTGCAGACTCTGGGGCCTTTCAGAACAGGTGTATATATGCACTGAGATCATGTGACAAATCATGTGACACTTAAATAAAATCCACCTGTGTGCAATCTAACTAATTATGTGAATTCTGAAGGTAATTGGTTGCACCAGATCTTATTTAGGGGCTTCATAGCAACGGGGATGAATACATACGCACAAACTACTTTTCCGTAAAAAAAAAAAAAATGTTTTTCATTTAACTTCGTCAATTTGGACTATTTTGTGTATGTCCGTTACATGAATTCCAAATAAAAATCCATTTAAATTACAGGTTGTAATGCAACAAAATAGGAAAAACGCCAAGGGGGATGAATACTTTTGACTGTATGTCTGAATCAACTCACCTGACAGGCTGTCTCGGAGTCTGACAGACTCTTGAGTCAGGTCCTCTGGTGTGTCGTCCCTGTGGTTGTGGTGAAGACAAGGAGACAGACACCCAGAAACATGACATTACATAGTCACACAGTATCACAGGCTTACTTACACACACACACAGGCAGGAATGCAGAGGTTAATGTATCTGTTACAACACAAAAGTTACAAAAGCTTATCTAATAGACAACAAGCTCTGATGAGAATATTCGGCTGCAAATTTGATATGCTTTTGCCCTTGTGACAGAACACATGAACTAGAACACAGCGCCCTCTACAGGCGAAAGTGGGGCAAGACGACATGCACTGCTATGTAGTGCACTATGTTTGACCAGAGTCCTGGTCAAAAGTAGTGCACTATAAAACAGAAGAGTGCCATTTGGTGGGACACAGAAAACAGCTCCAGTACCCATTCTTTCTGCAGTCATCGATCCACTCCTTCATGATGGCGTGGTAGGTGTCCAGGTCTATGGACACATCTTTGTGCTCCGGGTCCAGCATATTACACAGGTCCTCCAGCCCACTGTCCTCAGAACCACGGCTGGTGGTGTGACGCAGGTAGTCCACGATACGAGACACGTACACCTTACCTGAAGGAGCAGGAGGTGGCCAGGTGACTGTCTTTACCATAGTAATTGACTGGGTTACTGTAGTCAGTCTGGTAACTAGCATGGTAAGGGACCTCCCCAGGCGCCATAGCAATCTCCTTCCTCCGCCTGAGGTTCTTTTAGTAACAGCTTTTAGTAAACAAAACAGGACTGAAGAGACAACCACCCACAGGGAATTTAGAGCACTTGTACCACTTCATTGACTGCTTCAGAAACAAAGAAAAGAAAGTAGACCTGGCTACACCCCAGTGGCGTAAATTATTGGCTGCCTTTTTAACAAAACTTTATCACAGTGTGTGTATGAGATTGTGCCTCATTATGCGTGTTCGATACGGTGAGTCGGGATAGAAGTGTGTACTCCATAATGTGCTCGATTTGATATTTTGAGTGTACTTTCTGTGCTCAGTATATATTTGATACTTTGAGAGTTTCATGCTGTATGTGAGCGCGTGTGTACCTCTGCGCTGGGTGTCACAAACATGGAAAATGGTGTCTAGTAAATCCTCTTCACAGATCAGACTGACCTCAGCCATCATCTCCTTCCGGTTCTCAGAGGACATGGCTCCTAAACACACACACACACACTTTCTGTAACTACACTGGCCAATGGCCACTTCATCAGCCGACATCAGTGGCCAATAAACATGATTGTTCTTCTGTCAGTTGCATAACATTCCTTGAGGCAACATAATAAAACGTACATACTGGTGTGTGACATAAGAAGAGATGGCGAATGGAAAGGAGTGTGTGAGAGGCCTGAGGAATGCTCTTAACCTCCTGTGATCAATAGTCTATCACTGATGTCATTGTTCACTAAGAACTGAGAAGTGCTTTCGTAATCCCACAGTGAGTGTGTGTGTATTCCCCTTACCGTCTCCCATGGACAGTCTCTTGACAACCAGGGCCGGGTAAGGCAGCTCACACTGCAGCAGGTTGGCCGTGGAGTCCGACGAGCAGAAGTTGAGGTTGTAGGACAGCAGGCTCTGTGCAGGTGTGTGAGTGTGAGACAGAGATGGGGTCCTGTGCCTCTCACTGCCATCAGACCCTGTCCCCGCCTCAGGCTGAGTAAACTGGTGACCATGAGAGAAGCTGAAAAAAGTGTCTCCAGTCTGGACAGCTGGGGTGGAGCAGTTCCTCTGCCATCCTCTCCCTTGCCCTCCTAACCCCACCCCTACCCCCCTCCACTCCCCAGGATTACTCGTTATGGTAAACTTAGCATTGACTGGGGTTGGGGGGTTCATGTTGGAGTTGACTGGGGTGGAGTTGGGACAGTGGGAGCTCCTGGGAAGCTGGGGTGAACCCTTGGGGGTTAACAGCCCCTCCCTCTCGCGCTTCTTCAGGATGACTTCCAGGTTGCGGCGCAGGCCGGACTGGGGGCTGTCGTAGCTGCTGGAAGTGAATTTTGGAATCTGGAAGGGTGAGGAGGGGTTAACCTCACGGTCGTGCCGCTGGATGGTCTGCAGCTTACGACAGATGCTGTCAACAGGGTTGTGGCGTTGACGATGGGTCACTCCAAGGTCCATGCTGGAGCAGGGGGTGACAACACAAGAGCTAGAGAAGGGAGAAGCTGTCATTGGAGACCGGCCGTCATTGTAAACATGAATTTGATATTAATTGACCTGCCTGGTAAAGTAAAGGTCAAATAAATCATTAAAAGGAGACGGGTTTAGTGAAAGGAGAGGAATTATACTGATAGTTCATCACACCAGATACTTCCCAAGTTCATCACATTTCAGACATCCCAAATTGACTACAGTTGTTGATTGAGGTTGTTGTAGTCTATCCTTCTTGTGTGTAGACCATAGGGTTATCGTTTTAAAATGGGAGCAACAGAGCACAACACACCAGCAGTCTACCTGGATAAAAATAACGAGCTTACCTGAGCCACTAATTGAAAGGACACTTATTATTAAATCAAATCTTCTGTAAACTAACAAATGTTTCTAAAAACATTGAACTAACAAGAGTGAGTTACCCTAATATATATTTTGTTGACAAGACAAAAATGTTGTAGCCTTGTGTTATGCAAAATACGATAACAAGGACTACCATGAATAATTGACGCCAATTTTCTTTTCTTTTTTTCAATAAATATGAACGACAGACTGTCACAGTTTATACTTGGATTTTGATGTAGGCTACTAACCTCTCTTTACCGTGTAGCCTATCTTTTGTAAACGTAAATAGTCCTCGTTGAAGTCTCAATTCGCTTGATACAGCCTTCAAAGTCAAACCACACTCGGGAAATCAATCAGAGCGCTTGAGTGACATGTGTTTGCAATTTGAAAGGGACGAGGTAGATCCCTCATCTTAAACCAAGCCAACACTGACCCTATGTGGCCAATAATATTGTTGCATCCCCATTTGATCACAGACCTACAGACTCACAAATCGAAAGTCAGTTATTTTTCAGTGTAAAAATCCACAATTGGAGATGTGTGATTGGAGAAAGTGGTAAAAAAAACAAATACGTTGTACCACCGGCCAGGTGTTGTCTATGAAGTTGATTACAGTGTGCCTACACTGCAGTGGTGTAAAGTACTTAAAGTACTACTTAAGTCGTTTTTGGGGGTATCTGTACTTTACTTTACTATTGATATTTTTTGACTACTTTTACTTCACATACATTCCTAAATGATGTACTTTCTACTCCATACATTTTCCCTGACTCGTACTCATTGCATGTTGAATGCTTAGCAGGACAGACAATTATCCAATTCGCACACTTATCAAGAGAACATCCCTGGTCATCCCTACTGCCACTGATCTGGTGAACTCACTAAACACAAATGCTTTGTTTGTAAATTATGTCTGAGTGTTGGAGTGTGACCATGGCTATCTGTAAATAAATAAAAAAGTGCTTTTTACTTTTGATACTAAAGTATATTTTAGCAACTACATTTACTTTTGATACTGAAGTATATTTAAAACCAAGTAGTATTTTACTGGGTGACATTCACTTTTACTTGAATAATTTTCTATTAAGGTATCTTTACTTTTACTCAAGTATGAGAATTTGGTACTTTTTCCACTACTGCTGCCCTGCCCTGTGTTCTTTTGTATCTTTAGCTAATAAAGAGACTGCACCATGTCTTTTGAATAGAATAGAATAGAGCTGAGCTAACTTTGAAGAATATAATATCGTGTCAACTAATGCCAAATCAATGTACCTAT
The DNA here is from genome assembly GCF_045679555.1 of Salvelinus alpinus. Classification (NCBI taxonomy): domain Eukaryota; kingdom Metazoa; phylum Chordata; class Actinopteri; order Salmoniformes; family Salmonidae; genus Salvelinus; species Salvelinus alpinus. Next base: position 8,245,653 of record NC_092122.1, read on the forward strand.
TTTGCAGTAGACGTGCTGTGATCCAATTTAAACAGCACACCTCAATGTAAGCTAATGGATAACTTTCAAAGTGTTACTGTTTATATCAATACAAACATGGTTCTGATGTCTGTGAGATAGTACAATCGATCATTGCCAGGGTTCTGCATGGAGAAATGTGTTCTAAGAGTGAAGAACAGGTTAGGTCACATAATTTCCTCAGAGAGAGCTTATTGACAATCTAGTGACAATCTACACCAAAGGTTCACGAACTGATTGGAATATCTTTTGTACAATACAAGTTCAAATCTCTTTCTCTCTCTCTCTCTCTCTCTCTCTCTCTCTCTCTCTCTCTCTCTCTCTCTCTCTCTCTCACTCTCTCTGACAAAGTGCGTCTCTTCAGACCCATGCTTAACATGAACCGTATGTTCAAGTCTGCAGAGAGAGCCTGCCTGCCGGTAAGAACACACATAGAGCACATAATACGGTATCATACCAACTAAAGTACAATAATAATAGTTAGATACACTGTATTTCATATATCATGTACACTGAAGAATGAAACACTGTTAACACTTTCCACAACATATTTTGTAATGAATGTTCTGTCCTCATGCTCTCTCTCTCTCTCTCTCTCTCTCTCTCTCTCTCTCTCTCTCTCTCTCTCTCTCTCTCTCTCTCTCTCTCTCTCTCTCTCTCCCTCTCTTCCTGTCTGTGTCTTTTGAGACGTCTGTGCATCATTTAGCATCAACAATGGTATGGTTTATTGTAGTAGGCTTTGATAAACTTAGGGTAATACATGCATGGAAGACAATATACATTTAATATATAAATGAGAGAAGAACAGTAAGTGAAAAGCCATAAACAGCAGAGACAATCCAGGGAGGAAAACCTGTTTGGTTGTATACCAAAATGCATATCATATACTGAACACAAATATAAACGCAACATGCAACAATTTCATAGATTTTAATGAGTTACAGTTCATATAAGAAAATCAGTCGATTTAAATAAATAAATTAGGCCCTAATCTATGGGTTTTACATGACTGGGAACACAGATATGCATCTGTTGGTCACAGACACATTTAAAGAAAAGGTAGGGGCGTGGATCAGAAAACTAGTCAGTATCTGGTGTGACCACCATTAGCCTCATGTGGCGCTACACATCTCCTTCGCATTGAGTTGATCAGGCTGTTGATTGTGGCCTGTGGACTGTTGTCCCACTCCTCTTCAACGGCAGTTTCGAAGTTGCTGTATATTGACGGGACCTGGAACACACTGTCGTACAGGTCGCTTCAGAGCATCCCAAACATGCTCAATGGGTGACATATCTGCTCAGTATGCAGGCCATGGAAGAACTGGAAGATTTTCAGCTTCCAGGAATTGTGTACAGATCTTTGCGACATGGGGCCGTGCATTATCATGCTGAAACATGAGGTGATGCGGTGGATGAATGGCACGACAATGGGCCTCAGGATCTCGTCACGGTATCTCTGTGCATTCAAATTGGAACCGGCTTATGGTAGAGAAACAAACATTACATTTTCTGGCAACAGCTCTGGTGGACATTCCTGCAGTCAGCATGCCAATTGCACACGCCCTCAAAACTTGTGTGACCGAACTGCACCTTTTAGAGTGGCCTTTTATTGTCCCCAGCACAAGGTGCACCTGTGTAATGATCATGCTCTTTAATCAACTTCTTGATATGCCACACCTGTCAGGTGGATGGATTATTTTGGCAAAGGAGAAATGCTCACTAACAGGAATTTAAACAAATTTGCACACAAAATTTGGGAGAAATATGTTTTTTGTGCGTGTGGAAAATGTCTGTGATTTTTTATATCAGCTCATGAAACATGGGACCAACACTTTACATGTTGCGTTTATATTTATGTTCAACGGTACAACCTACCTCTGTACACATATAGTTAGGTCCAAAATGATTGACAACCTTGATAAAGATGAGCTAAAGAGATTGTATAAAATAAAAAATACAAATACTGAGCTACATTGCACGCATATTTTTGGGAGAAAATTATAATATTTTATTCTAATACAATTGCTGAGAGAAAGAGATTTTGTTTAACAAGTAATCTTTTTTTTCTCAAATAGATAGGGGTACAAATTATTGCCACCCCTGCTTCCAATATACTGTACCTCACCTTGCAAGGATAATGGCACCGAGCCTTTTTCTAAAATATTTGATGAGATTGGAGAACACATTTGGAGGGATCTTCGACCATTCCTCCATACAGAATGTTTCCCAGTATCCCTTGGCTGCGCTTATGGACCGCTCCATTCAATTCAAACCACAGGTTTTCAATGGGGTCCAAGTCCAGAAACTGAGATGGCAATTGCGAAATGTTGATTTTGTGGTCAGTTAGCCATTTCTTTGTGGATTTTGATGGGCTGCGGCCAAGTTTATTAAGCCTCCTGGCAGAGGCAAACAGGTTTTTGGCTAAAATGTCCTGGCACTGGGTAAACGTCATGACGCCATTGCCCTCAGCTCTGTCGTTGTTTGCTGTGTCATCAGCAAACTTGATATTTGAGTTGGAGTTGTGCGTGGCCATGCAGTCGTGGGCGACCCATGGAGAACAGAAGAGGGCTAAGCACACACCCCTGACGGGGTCCCCGTGTTGAGGACCAGCGTGGCGGAGAAGTTGTTGCCTCTCCTCACCACCTGGGGTTGTCCCGACAGGAAGTCCAAGACCCAGTTGCACAGGAACACATATAAATATATGGATGCACGATGGCCGTGCGGCATAGTCAAGATGCAATAGATGGTATAAAATACAGTATGAGATGAGTAATGTAGGATATGTAAACATTATTAAAGTGGCATTATTTAAAGTGACTTGGGATACCTTCATTAAATCCATTTATTAAAGTGGCCAGTGATTTGAGTCTGTATGTTGGCAGCAGCCTCTCTATGTTAGAGAGGCTGTTTAACAATCTGATGGCCTTGAGATAGAACCTGTTTTTTCAGTCTCGGTCCCAGCTTTGATGCACCTGTACCGACCTCGCCTTCTGGATGATAGCAGGGTGAACAGGCAGTGGCTCGGGGGGTGTTGTCCTTGATGATCTTTTTGTCCCTCCTGTGACATCGGGTGCTGTAGGTGTCCTGGAGGGCAGGTAGTTTGCCCCCGGTGATGCGTTGTGCAGGCCGCACTACCCTCTGGAGAGCCTTGCAGTTGCAGTTGAGGGCGGTGCAGTTGCCGTACCAGGCTGTGATACAGCCCGACAAGATGCTCTCGATTGTGCATCTGTAAAAGTTTGTGAGGGTTTTAGGTGACAAGCCAAAATTCTTCAGCCTCCTGAGGTTGAAGAGGCGCTGCTGTGCCTTCTTCACTACGCTGTCTGTGTGGGTGAACCATTTCAGTTTGTCCGGGATGTGTATCCCGAGGAACTTAAAACTTTCCACCTTCTCCACTACTGTCCCGTCGATGTGGATAGGGGGGTGCTCCCCTTGCTGTTTCCTGAAGTCCACGATAATCTCCTTTGTTTTGACGTTGAGTGAGAGGTTATTTTCCTGACACCACACACTGAGGGCCCTCACCTCCTTCCTGTAGGCTATCTCGTCGTTGTTGGTAATCAAGCCTACCATTGTAGTGTCGTCTGCAAACTTGATGATTGAGTTGAAGATGTGCATGGCCACGCAGTCATGGGTGAACAGGGAGTACAGGAGAGGGCTGAGAACGCACCCTTGTGAGGCCCCAGTATTGAGGATCAGCGGGGTGGAGATGTTGTTACCTACCTTCACCACCTGGGGGCGGCCCGTCAGAAAGTCCAGGACCCAGTTACACAGGGCGGGGTCGAGACCCAGGGTCTCAAGCTTAAAGATGAGTTTGGAGGGTACTATTGTGTTGAACAGCATTCTTACATAGGTTTTCGTCTTGTACAGATGGGATAGGGCAGTGTGCAGTGTGACGGCGATTGCATCGTCTGTGGACCTATTGGGGCGGTAAGCTAATTGGAGTGGGTCTAGGGTATCAGGTAGGGTGGAGGTGATATGATCCTTGACTAGTCTTTCAAAGCACTTCACGATGACAGGAGTGAAGGCATACGTGGAGATAGTAATTTAGTTCATTTACCATAGCTTGCTTGGGTACAGCAACAACGGTGAACATCTTGAAGCATGTGGCGACTGGGACTGGAATAGGGAGAAATTGAATATGTCCATAATATACAAATAAAACAGCTAGTCTATGACTAATAATGGGAGACCGGTTGGAAGCAGGCTACTGTAGCAAAAAGGACATATGCCTATATCCACATGAGCTTCTATAGATAACCTTCTGGAAAATATATGACAACCCTGCTTGAGAAAGCCGTCTGGTTAAGCCTTGTAATGTGACTGTTCCATGTGTGTGAGGGTTTATGCATGACCGCCTGTCCACAATAACATTTGTCCCACATAATGTTATATACCAAAACGTGGCCAGCAAATCACACATTACACATTTTCAACGGAAACCAATGTTGTGGTTGGCCCAGGCACCTAGATCTAACATTATACAATGGGCTTGATAGCGAACAAATGTTTAATCTGTAAGCGGTTTAGGAGAGTGTGTTGGTGACAGAGAGCGAGTGCGCGTCTTCGGTTGTGTATGATTCATCATGGCGAGTTCTACAGCCGTCCCCTCATCAGCAGCGAACACTCCATCTCTCAAGGTAAACGTCCTCTTCCCAGTAACCGAAAAACGGTCATGCTGAATGTCCTCGCCACTGCTAACCTATACGTTATCGTTGCCTATTTCTGAAAATGACGGGATAAGAATTCTTGACGCAGGTCACGTTCAGTAAACACTAAACCGCGTACGACCGACAAAGATAGGATTGCAATTCAATACACTTGTTTCAACTGCGACTGTTATGTTTTTTGATATACCGATTTAAAAAATGATTTAACATATCTATATTGCTTTGCCCTATGTGTGGCAGCTGTAGCATATGATGGCAGCTGTAGCATATGACGACACATTTTATATAACTGCATCACGCCGACGGAATGTTCTGTTATTCGTCTGTTGCTCTTATAACCAGCTTGTCTATTACAGTAGCCTACAGTAGCCTGTTTTTATAGGCTGCCTACCAATGGCTCAATAATAACTATGAGGGGTAATCAGTGACGTTATTTCACAGTATTTACTGCATGATCACATGTTAAAATAGCTTAAATTATAGAATAGAAATCAACCACAATTATTATTATTATTATGCCTGTTATTATTATATGATTAGCCCTTTGCTTGAGGAGTAATGGTAGCCTAATGTAAATGTAAGCCTTCAGTTCACCTGGCGACAGACTATCGTCTTTCTGCAGGTAAAATGATCTCCTGTGCTGTGCTGAGCAGAGCAGGGAATTCAACCCTCACAGACAATACCTAATCCTATCCTCATTCAATTTACGTCAGCAAACCTCACTGTTCTTTCCGACAACCCCATCTCTCCCTGCTCCCCATCCCACGCTGTTACCAATTATAAATTTTGAATAACAAACCCTGTTATTCTCTCATTGTCTGAATACATTACCCGAGTGTGAATGTTTTAAGAAGCTTAGGCTTATATGTAGTTGATTACAACCTATGTAACGTTGTCATCTATATAAAGTTGTGTACAATGTCCTCGCAGGGCTCTGGTAAAGATGTATCCACCAGTAACGGCATGGAAGACAGTGTCCACAGCTTCAAGGTAACATTTTAATAATTTACCCTGTGGTATAATGTGTATAGCAATGAGCATTATTCTATGTAACATATTGTGATCGTTGCCTCATTCATTACAAGTGTGTGCAAAGGCGTGTTGTACAGCAATGGTATTTTAATGTGGAACAGTTCAGATATTGCACATACTGCTACATTAGTAATTTATACTGCATGTAAACTGCAATCACAAGACATTTGAAGTTTGTCAGTGTATGGCAAACTGGAGACGCCATTCCCTCCAACTGCCCATTTCAGTGTGGTGAATCAGATTAATCACTTGCCTTCAGTGAGGAGCCCAGCTGCACCATCTTGATGTTTCCTGGATATGATTATGATATTCATAAAACCTCCCCTGGTTGTCAATCAAAAGGTCCAGATCACACCAACAGCATGGACACCTCCCCCCACCCACATGGCTCTCCTAATGCCTCTCAGTCCGGTAGATCCAAAAAACACACCCCCCCCCTACAAAAACAACAATACTTCCGCCTCAGCAAAACTGAGTCAAAGAAATCCACCTGAGATCCTGAGATGTTCATTTTATAGATCCATGGTGGTTAACCCCTTCTGGGGCCCCTCGTTTGGCTTGTGCTCCCCAGAACCCTGTGCTAACCACATACTCTATGTTGTTGCCCTTTGTGGCCCTCAGAGAGGTCGAGAGAGAGGAGGATGAGGGCCCTGGTCTATCCAGGAGGTCCTGTGTCGTCTCTGCGGAGAATCCACTTTCCCAGATCACCCTAAGCACCACCTGTCAGTCAGGCTGTGACCTGTGATCTGCCACTTTCTTTAGCTGTGATTTACTCTGCTCTCTAACGTTGCACAGACAGGAGACAGCCAGGCAGGCGGCAGGCGCAGGTGGTGATTTGGTGATTAGGAGAAATAGAGGGGGAGAGAAAAGGTTGGAGAGAAAAGGGGTGAGAGCGAGAAAGAGAAAGAGAGAGAATTGTCATTGGCTGTGCAGGACCATTTTAAGACTTGGGCATTCAGGGCTGGGTTAAGCATATAATTAATTAATCAATGTCTGAGAAAATGGCCTCATATAGATGCTACAGACTCATAATTGCATCAGGTCTGTAGTCTTGAACTACTGTAGAGCACCTCTGTAGTACTGTATCTGTGGCTAGCTTGTGTACGCTATAGACCCCTGTGTTGTTACTGTACACACTAGTAGGAATCTGACTCCTGTTTTGTGACCCACCTGAGCTGGATGTAGAGGATTTATAGTTTGGTAATCCCTGACCAACGAAGCATGTGATGTTACGCTGAACATGGATTACTTGAAACTATTCACCTTACACAGCTCATGCTCTCTTGTGCTATTACATTAGTTAACGTAGTTATCAGGATCTCTGTAAATGGGCCTATCTCAGATTCTTCACAGCAGGTCAGAAGTGATTTGTCATGCAACGCACTTCTTAAAAGACGTGTGTGAGTTCTGAACTAATGAGAAGATATAGTCATCAGAAACTATACTGTATTTGATCAAATTGTATCACACTCAAGTTATAAAATAGCAATCTATCAGATTCATGGCTGGATAAGTAAATGGAGATATTAGACCGAAACATTGGTAACCATCGCTGTAGTCAGTGATGTGTGACTGTGAGAAAGAGAGAGCGTGTTCTGATAGTGCTCTCTCAGACTGTTGGCCAGCACTACCCCTCTGTAATCTGAAATTACGCAATGCTGCTACAGGTCTGCGTTTACACATGCCGACAATTCTGACCTTTTTTCCTCTAATTGGTCTTTTGACCAATCCCATCAGATCTTTTCACGTGATACCTTTTTCAGAGCTGATTGGTCAAAAGACCAATTAGTGAGAAAAAAAGATCAGAATTGGGCTGCCTGTGTAAACGTAGCCCAGGAAGGGTAGATCTGAGACAGACCTAATCCAGACAGGCACTGAGAGCAGCCAACCACAGCAGAGCATTTGCCTTTAGCTACTGATCTAGACTAAGCTTGATATTTACCCCCACCCTCATGGTTAATGTTAGGATTAGGGGAGAGTTATCTGATCTGAGAACTGTGGTAAAGGCAACTCCTACCCTGAGAGCGGTTGTGTAAGGGGTTGTGTAAGGTGTTCTCTGTGGTTGTGTTCGTTTATTGAGTAGCTCATGTTCCTAGAATTTAAAAGCCTGGAGTGTCCTCTACTGGCCATCGCGAGAGTTGCAGAACTCTGAAGCGCCTGATGAGATACAGTGCATTTGGAAAGTATTCAGACCCCTTGACCTTTTCCATATTTTGTTACTTTATAGCCCTATTCTAAAATTGATTCATTTGTTATTTCCCTCATCAATCCACACACAATACCCCATAATGACAAAGCAAAAATAGGTTTTTAGACATTTTTGCTAAAGTATTAAAAAATACAACACTGAAATATCACATTTACATAAGTAATCAGACCCTTTACTCAGTACTTTGTTGAAGCACTTTTGGTAGCGATTACAGTCTTCTTGGGTATGACGCTACAAGCTTGGCAGACCTGACTCTCTCCGGATATACTGTCCCCGTCCATACAGCCAGCTGGGTTCTCAGTACATCGCGCAGACAGGAATACAGAACTCACTGGGGAAAAGAAAGGCGGTGGTGTATGTTTCATGATTTGCTGCTCATGGTGTGATTGTGATAACGTACAGGAACTCAAGTCCTTTTGATCACTTGACCTAGAATATCTCACCAATAAATATTACCTCCCGAGAGAAATCTCTTCGGTTATAGTCACAGCAGTGTATATTCCCTCTCAAGCCGATACCACGACGGCCCTCAAGGAACTACATTGGACTTAAGGCAAACTGGAAACCAAATATCCTGAGGCAACATTTATTGTGGCTGGGGATTTTAACAAAGCAAATTTCAGGAAAACACTACCGAAGTTCTATCAACACATTTCCTGTAGTACTCACGCTACAAAACTCTCGACCATTGGCTACAAGGTCCCCCCTGCCCTTCCTTTGGCAAATCAAATCACGACTCCATTCTGCTCCTCTCTTCCTATAGGCAGAAACTCAAACAGGAAGTTCCTGTGCTAAGGTCTATTCAAAGCTGGTCTGACCAATCTGAATCCATGCTTCAAGATTGCTTTGATCACGTGAACTGGGATATGTTCCGGGTTGCCTCTGAGAATAACATTGACATATACACAGACACAGTGACTGAGTTCAACAGGAAGTGTATAGGAGATGTTGTTCCCACTGTGACTATTAAAACCTACCCTAACAAAAACTATGGATAGATGGCAGCATTCGCGCAAAACTGAAAGCTAAACACCTTCTTGTCTACTTTGAGGACAACACAGTGCCACCAACGCAACCCGCTCCCAAGGACTGTGAGCTCTCGTTCTCCATGGCCTACGTGAGTAAGACAATTCTGCCGGACCAGACAGTATCCCTAGCCGCGTCCTCAGAGCATGCGCAGACCAGCTGGCTGGAATGTTCACGGACATATTCAATCTCTCCCTATCTCAGTGTGCTGTCCCCACTTGCTTCAAGATGTCCACCATTGTCCCTGTACCCAAGAAAGCAAAGGTAACTGAACTAAATGACTATCGCCCCATAGCACTCAGTTCTGTCATCATGAAGTGCCTTGAGAGGCTTAGTTAAGGATCATATCACCTCCACCTTACCTGACACCCTAGACCCACTATAAATCTGCATACCGCCCCAACAGATCCACAGATGAAGCAATCACCGTCACACTGCACTCTGTCCTATCTCATCTGGACCAGAGGAATACCTATGTAAGAATGCTGTTCATTGATTATAGCTCAGCCTTCAACACCATAGTACCCTACAAGCTCATCATTAAGCTTGGGTCCTGGGTCTAAACCCCGAACTTTGCAACTGGGTCCTGAACTTCCTGATGGGCCGCCCCCAGGTGGTGAAGGTAGGAACCAACACCTCCACTACGCTGATACTCAACACTGGGGCCTCACAAGGATGCGTACTCCCTGTTCACCCATGACTGCGTGGCCACGCACGCCTCCAACTCATTCATCAAGTTTGCAGACGACACAACAGTAGTAGGCCTGATTACCAACGATGACGAGACATCCTACAGGGAGGAGGTGAGGGCGCTGGCAGAGTGGTGCCAGGAAAATAACCTCTCCCTCAACGTCAACAAAAACGAAGGAGCTAATCGTGGACTTCAGGAGACAACAGAGAGAGCAGTCCCCTATTCACATCGACGGAGCCACAGTGGAGAAGGTGAAAAGTTCCTCGGCGTACACATCACTGACAATCTGAAATGGTCCACCCACACAGACAGTGTGGTAAAGAAGGCCCCTAAGCCCCTCACAAACTTTTACAGATGTACAATCGAGAGCGTCCTGTCGGGCTGCATCACCGCCTGGTACGGCAACTGCACCGCCCGCAACCTGCACCTGTCCTCCAGGACACCTACAACACTTACAGCACCCGATGACATACAATGACATACAGTATATTACACCTAAAGCAGTGTGTATTATGAGTTTTCATCTAAACAATGCCCTCTATATTCCCCCCAGGCGGCTGACCTGGTCATTGAGCTGTCCCAGACCCACAAGGCCAAACCTGACCTGACCAATCTGGTGTTTGGAACTGTGTTCTCTGACCACATGTTGACCATAGAGTGGACCAGCAATGGAGGCTGGCAGAAGCCTCATATCAAGCCCTTTGGTAACCTGTCTCTCCACCCGGCCTGCTCAGCCATGCACTATGCTGTGCAGGTAGGACGCAACACCTTGTTAGGCCTTGTTAGAAAGTTAATGTGTCTCACGCTCACACTGTCCATTCTTGCTGCCCACCTGACAGTGATGAAGACAACAGTGGAAATATGTTGGTGGATTGTTTAGGTATTTATGTATTTATTTTGTACTAAAAGAACTTAGGCAATCTATATGTATTTTTAAATATGTCTAATAACATTCATTCATTCAAGGATATGACAAAGCAGCAGGAGGCAAAGTTAAAGGTGCAAAATCAGATGCAGATTTATTAAATTATAGTGTTTGAAAATGAAGGATGGCAGAAATATTTACAAAACATTTGCGAAACGACTGTCAAAACAAACAACAAGTCTGAAAACGTCCCAAATGAAAAGGAATAGGCTTAAACAGGTATTTATAGCTAATATAACGTACTTGGCACAGGAGGGGTTTACAGGCTCTAACCAGCCTACCAAAGAGCAATTCCAACACTGGTAAAAATGTACAGGTCAGCATCTACACTACAGGTATGTAAAGGACTTTCCCCATCGTCTTCACATCTCACAGCCCCAGTTTCACTGTCTTCAATCAGGAAACAGACTGTGCTGCTGAGATGCTGAGAGTTTGTGTAGAGAGCTTAAGATGAACGTACTATACTTTAATTGTAGCTCTAATAAGAGGATTAGCTAGGATAGCTGAAGGACAGTGGATTGGCCATAAAGGGCCAACACACGTACGCTCATATGTACTGGAACTTACTATCACACACAAATAGGTTCAGAAAGCCAATTTCCCATTCTGGTCCTCATTCATTATGTTTACATTTACATTTTAGTATATTTACTCTGTTCAGAGAATGACTAGAGGTCAGTGGTTCTCTCCTGTCTGCCAGTCTTAACCCCTGTCTCTTTCCTCTCCTCTGTTCTGTGGTCAGTTGTTTGAGGGTATGAAGGCATACCGAGATACTGATGACAAAGTGCGTCTCTTCAGACCCATGCTCAACATGAACCGTATGGCCAAGTCTGCAGAGAGGGCCTGCCTGCCGGTAAGAACACGTACAGGCTATGATACTATACAGCACAAGCCTACAGCCTGGAAAAAATACTCTATTTATTCTAAACAAAAAGCTTATTTCTATCAAAATTACATCTATGTTAGTGAGCATTTCTCCCTTGCCAAGGTATTCCATCCATCTGACAGGTGTAGCATATCAAGAAGCTGATTAAACAACATGATAATTATGCAGGTGAACCTTGTGCTGGGGACAATAAAAGGCCACTCTAAAATGTATGTATTAAGTTTTATGGGAGCGTGCAATTGGCATGCTGACTGCACTAATGCCCACCAGAGCTGTTGCCGGAGAATTTAATGTACATTTTTTTCTACCATAAGCCGCCTCCAATATTGTTTTAGAGAATTTGGCAGTACGTCCAACCGCCCTCACAACCGCAGACCACATGTATGGCTTCGTGTGGGCGAGTGGTTTGCTGACGTCAGCATTGTGAACAGAGTGCCCCATGGGGGCGGTGGGGTTATGGTGAGGGTAGACATAAGCTACGGACAACAAACACAATTGCATTTTATCGATGGCCATTTGAATGCACAGAGATACCGTGACGAGATCCTGAGGCCCATTGTCATGCCATTCATCCGCCGCCATCACCTCATGTTTCAACATGATAATGCACGGCTCCATGTCGCAAGGGTCTGTACACTATTCCTGGAAGCTGAAAATGTCCCAGTTCTTCCATGGCCTGCATGCTCACCAGACATGTCACCCATTGAGCATGTTTGGGATGCTCTGGATTGACGTGTACGACAATGTGTTCCAGTTTCCGCCAATATTCAGAAACTTCACACAGCCATTGAAGAGGAAGGGGACAACATTCCACGGGCCACAATCAACAGCCTGATCAACTCTATGTTAAGGAGATGTGTCTCGCTGCATGAGGCAAATGGTGGTCACACCAGATACTGACTGGTTTTCTGATCCACGCCCCTACTTCATTTTTTTTTTTTTTTATCTGTGACCAACAGATCCATATCTATGTGAAATCCATAGATTAGGGCCCAATTACTTTTTATCAATCTTTGACATTTTTGCATGTTGTGTTTCTATTTGTGTTCAGTATAGATACAGTGTCTCGTATCTACAGTGTGTCATATCATGTACAGTACAAGACTGGAACAATGTTCCCCAGTACACCAACATGTTTGTCTCTGATCCTGATCCTACTAGTACTGACTTTGCAGATAACTTTTTAATTGAGAAAAACTTACTACGACTGTGGTATGTGGTTGTCTCACTTAGCTATCTTAAGATGAATGCACTAACTGTAAGTCACGCTAGATAAGAGCCTGCTAAATTACTTTCTATAGTGTCTGCTGCAGTCACTGAATGTTCTGTTTGTTCATATTATTGTCCCATTTCTCCTTTCCCGGCTCAACCTTTCATTTGTCCTCTCTCCCTTTCCCCCCTCCTTCCTCTAGGCCTTTGACAGGGCAGAGTTGGTAGAGTGTATCAGGAGGCTGGTACAGGTGGATCTGGAGTGGGTACCCAAGTCAGACTCTGCCAGTCTCTACATCCGACCCACTTTCCTGGGTACTGAGGTGAGGAGATGACCAACCAACCACTCTCTGTCTCCTTCTGTGAGGGACTGTCTCATTCACTCTCGTATGCTGTGACAGAGCTACCTTCCCCTATACTTGCTGGTGAAGTAGTAATCATTCATTTGTGAATGGCTTGAGTATGTCAACTATTGACGTGTGTGTATGTGTGTTTGTGTGTGTGTGTGTGTGTGTGTGTGTGGCCTGTGTCCCTTCCTAGCCATCTCTAGGAGTGAAGAAGCCATCCCGTGCTCTGCTTTATGTGATCCTGAGTCCTGTTGGTTCCTATTTCAGTACAGGAGCTAAGCCTGTCTCTCTCTGGGCCGACTCCAAATACATCAGAGCCTGGAGAGGAGGGACTGGAGACTGTAAGATGGGAGGGTAAGAGGAGGGACTGGAGACTGTAAGGCGGGAGGTTTAGAGGAGGGACTGGAGACTGTAAGATGGGAGGGTAAGAGGAGGGACTGGAGACTGTAAGATGGGAGGGTAAGAGGAGGGACTGGAGACTGTAAGACGGGAGGTTTAGAGGAGGGACTGGAGACTGTAAGATGGGAGGGTAAGAGGAGGGACTGGAGACTGTAAGACGGGAGGTTTAGAGGAGGGACTGGAGACTGTAAGATGGGAGGGTAAGAGGAGGGACTGGAGACTGTAAGATTGGAGGTTTAGAGGAGGGACTGTAGACTGTAAGATGGGAGGGTAAGAGGAGGCACTGGAGACTGTAAGATGGGAGGGTAAGAGGAGGGACTGGAGACTGTAAGAAGGGAGGGTAAAGAGACAGAGGCTATGTTCCAATATCCTACATATCACAAGTTAGGATTGGATTTGGTTACTGTACCCTTTGAGTAAAGGCAGGTCAGACATGACAGTATTCTTTTGAGATGCAGTAAAAATGCTTGCTTTGCAACGTGTGGTTCTAATTTATGCTGACCCTAATATCCCCACCCTGCCAACAGTACTAATACAGCTTTACACCAAATTCAACTCTAAAGAGCTTTGGATTTCATTGTGACACCATTTATGTACAGTACACAATAGGGGCCCACGCTAGGTTACTCTAACAAACGGAACAGTGTCAAATCATTTGGATTACGACACATGGAATTTAAATGTAAACTGACAACTCTCGTTTGTGGATTAAAATGAACATGAACATGGGGAGTTGTTTACAGGAACTACGGAGCATCTATCTACGCCCAGCATGAAGCAGTGGATTATGGGTGCCAGCAGGTCCTCTGGCTGTACGGAGACGACCATCAAATCACAGAGGTCGGAACCATGAATATGTTCCTCTTCTGGAATAATGAGAAAGGAGGTAATCAGGATCACTTTCAGTGTCATGGCCAATGAGATTAGAGATAATACCTTTGCTTTACTAGGGCTATTGCAGTTGGACAAGATCAAAGGAAATACAGGTTGCGTTCCCATGCTCAGACATTCCATGCATCAACCAATGGTTGCATGTCACATAATTGCTAGAACATATGACGTGGTTAGCTAATACTTAAAATTCCTATCCAGGCATTGTAAGATCTGGCATGCGTCAGCAACGTCTGAGCAGGGGAACACGACCATTCTCCTCTGGATCTGTTGATATGGACATAATGTTACTGAACAGGAAACGGATCTTTGTGTCTGATTGTACAACAGCGACATCTAGTGGGCAGAGTGTATATCACAGCAGCTGCAGTCTCACATAGCCAGTGCTGTTCTTCACCTCTTCTCTTATCTCTGTAAACTGGGTTCAGATCGGATATTCCATTGACACTAAATGACCTGTTTAATTCATTTGTACATCCAATGTTTTTCTCTCCAGAGGAGGAGCTGGCAACGCCCCCTCTGGATGGAATAATCCTACCTGGGATCACGCGGCAGAGCATCCTGGAACTCACCAGGAAATGGGTATGAGAGAGAGAGAATTATATACAGTACATTCAGAATGTATTCAGACCCCTTGACTTTTTCCACATTTTGTTATGTTACAGCCTTATTCTAAAATGGATTAAATAGTTTTTCCCCCTCATTAATCTACACACAGTATCCCATAATGACAAAGCAAAAAAAATGTATTCTGTATACCACCCCTACCTTGTCACAACACAACTGATTGGCTCAAACGCATTAAGAAGGAAAGAAATTCCACAAATTAACTTTTAACAAGGCGCACCTGTTAATTGAAATGCATTCCAGGTGACTACCGCATGAAGCTGGTTGAGAGTGAAAACCTACAGGAGGTTAGCTCTCCAGGAACAGGGTTGGAGAGCCCTGGTATATAGAGAGAGAGAACTATTGTGCAGCATGCAGGAAGTCTTCAGCAGAGATGAGAAGCTAAGCATTTCCAGAAGCCCGCCCTTGTATGAGTTTCATTAGATATATTTTCCTCCTCCACCTCCCTCTCTCCTCATCCACCTCCCTCTCCACTCATCGACTCACCTCTTCTAGGGGGAGTTTAAGGTGTGTGAGCGGTACCTGACCATGGCAGACCTGCGCTGTGCTCTGAAAGAGAGCCGTGTTAAGGAGATGTTTGGCTCTGGTACTGCGTGTGTGGTCAGTCCTGTGGGGCGCATACTCTACCAGGGAGAGGTACACAACCACAACTCACTACCCTTACAACATATGGATGGATGACTGAATGGATGGATGACAGAATGGATGACAGAATGGATGACTGAATGGATGGATGACAGAATGGATGACTGAATGGATGGATGACTGAATGGATGACTGAATGGATGACTGAATGGATGACTGAATGGATGACTGAATGGATGGATGGATGGATGACTGAATGGATGGATGGATGGATGACTGAATGGATGGATGGATGACTGAATGGATGGATGCATGACTGAATGGATGGATGGATGACTGAATGGATGGATGGATGACTGAATGGATGGATGACTGAATGGATGGATGGATGGATGGATGACTGAATGGATGGATGGATGGATGGATGGATGACTGAATGGATGGATGACTGAATGGATGGATGGATGACTGAATGGATGGATGGATGGATGACTGAATGGATGGATGGATGACTGAATGGATGGATGGATGGATGGATGGATGGATGACTGAATGGATGGATGGATGACTGAATGGATGGATGGATGCCTGAATGGATGGATGACTGAATGGATGACTGAATGGATGACTGAATGAATGGATGGATGACTGAATGGATGGATGGATGGATGACTGAATGGATGACTGAATGGATGGATGACTGAATGGATGACTGAATGGATGACTGACTGGATGGATGGATGACTGAATGGATGGATGGATGGATGACTGAATGGATGGATGGATGGATGACTGAATGGATGGATGGATGGCAGAATGGATGACTGAATGGATGGATGGATGACTGAATGGATGGATGGATGGATGACTGAATGGATGGATGGATGACTGAATGGATGGATGGATGACTGAATGGATGGATGGATGGATGACTGAATGGATGACTGAATGGATGGATGACTGAATGGATGGATGACTGAATGGATGACTGAATGGATGACTGAATGGATGGATGGATGGATGGATGACTGAATGGATGGATGGATGACTGAATGGATGGATGGATGACTGAATGGATGGATGACTGAATGGAGGAATGAATGATTCCAATCAAGCAATTTCACATGTTTAACACTTTGTCATAAACCGCTGAACAGCTACTCCAAAACATAGTATTTTTAAATTGTGTGTGTGTGTGTGTGTGTGTGTGTGTGTGTCTCTCTCTCTCTAGAACCTACATATCCCCTGCCAGGAGGATTTCCCCCAGCTGGCCTCTAGACTGATGAAGGAGCTCACAGATATACAGGTAAGATACACCCCACTGGTCACAGACATCAATTCAATGTCTATTCCACACTGGTTCAACGTCCTTTAATTCAACCAGTGTGTGGTCAGTGAGACACGTGTAACAGAGGTAGATTGTACTTTAACCTCCTCTCGTGCTATCAAATTGGAACCTTTTCGGAGGCGCAGCTGGCTAAGACGTTGTCAGGCCGGCGGTCACGTGTGTTTGCGAAGCAGCGGATCCCTCATTTGAGCCCAGAAAGTGGACAGGGACAGTGAAGGAAGCTATACTGTTAGGCAAGCACAGTGTCCTCCGTCACGCAATCAACCAAACACGTACGTATGTATGCAGGCACGCACAGCAGATGTGGCCTCTCACCCAGTAATGATAACAGCTGGATGGACGTCAGGGCCTGCTAACTGTCTGACCTAGACTGATGTCATCCTCAGCACACAGTCTATTCCATAGAGATACATACTAGATTAATCTGGATTCTGTCTCCTCTGTTAGTGTATCGGGGCCGTTTTGTATTAGTAAAGTGTAGTGTGTATTCTGCCCTGTAGCTTGCCAAATATCTGTATGTTCTACCCTCCATCGCCTTGGTTAAGAGCTGTAAATGGATACCATCCCACTCACCCTGCCTGCTCACCAGAATATCTGGTGTTAAACTGAGTGGGTCATTCATTCAGTCTAGATCTTTCTCAGTATCTCTCTCTCGCTCTGTCTGGCCGTCTCTTTGTTACGTCTGTGAGTTTGTGTTCCTCTCTGCCTCATATCATTTCACCCTGTCAGGGCTAGGTCAGGTGATTGTCGTTTTCCCTCTAAATCTCCTCATCGGCACAGCTTTGTGTAAGAGCTTGCGTGTGTCTCTTCTGCCCAATCACTAGTACTGTGTGTGTGTATCTGTGCGTTTGTACCTGTGTGTGTGTGTGCGTGCACGCCTGCCTGCCTGTGTGTGTAAACCTTATCTGAGTGCATGTGTGGCCCTAGCGATAGCTTCTCCCCCCCCCTGTAGCTCATTGTGGCGCCGACACACACCCAGACAGAGGAGGTAGGAGGAGGTTCATGTAGTAATGGCTGGGCAGGGATGGGAGATAGAGCAGACACACAGCCCTGAAAGCTCTCATTAAGATGCCTGCTGTAATTACACAAACTTAATTATTGTCTCAGCCTTTGTGATCAAAGCCAAGACACCGCAAATGAAGCTGCTTGAATAAGAGAGAGAGAGAGAGAGAGGCGGGGAGGGGAGGGGAGGGGAGTGGAGAGGAGAGGGAGAGACGGAGGAGCCTAATGAACAATAACATCGACAAAATTAAGAAAAAAAACTCCAGCCTGATGTTAGATCTGTTGACATTTAATTTGGATGAGAAACAGAATGGCGTCCCCAAGAAGAAGACATTGGGCACAAACAAACACGTTGTCTAAGACGAGGGGAGCGAGGGATGAGAAGAGGGATGAAAGACGGGTTTACTAACACGGCCCTCCGTTTCTCTTTCATGTTAATTAGAAATTGCATTTCTTTTGTTTCTCATCGCGGGTGCTTATTTATTTTCATGACTCCGTCCATTAGAACTAATTTGCAACATGAGACGTAAATAATTGGATTTGTCTCCGCGGTTGTCGCAGTTCAGGAACATTCTGTTTTGATTTGGTCGTTGTTTTGTGTGTGGCTGAGTTCGCAAGATTTGCTCGGGATATTTGCTCTTTTTGTTTTGTGTTTTCGGCTGCACCATTCACTGTGTTGGAGGCAAGGAGTTAAAACAGTTTGTGACTGCTACTGTAATTGTTGGCCTGTGTTTTTATGCCTGTTTGACCCCAGTTTAACCTTTGACCTTCTGATTACCCTTTCTCTCCTTGGTCACAGTACGGCCGGACCCAGAGTGACTGGTCTGTCCTCGTGTAACCAAGACACAGTGGTGTGGGTATCTGGGACAAGCACACACAAACTGCATATACATATACGCAGACACACACACACACACACACCCACACACCCACACACACACACACACACACACACACACACACACACACACACACACACACACACACACACACACACACACACACACACACACACACACACACACACACACACACACACACACACACACACACACACACACACACACACACACACACACACACACACACCAAATAACCAGCCGGCAGTGTAACCTCTATTAGTTTAGATTGAAATCCCATAGGGTCAGTAGCAATATTATTCCACTCCAACTCTGCTCAAATTGTGCACGACCTCCCCATTCACACACCCTGCCCTGCGCAGAACTGACACAGAGACGGTGCAGATCTCAACAGTCTGCCCTGGTGTGGCAGCCCTGCTAAAGGGCGCTCTAAAATATTACCAGCAGAAGATTTAGAGGAGTAGCAATGACCAGCAACTAATGTTAAACCACTTTGACTCAATAGACCTTTAGAAGGGGCATGTTACGTATGCAGACGCTATGTATTTCAGTATCGTTACATGCAAGTGTGCGTTTGAACCCTGTCATGTGAAATTCTTTTTAAATATGGTATTTCTATTTTTAATAGAGGATTTTAGAATTTTATTTTGAACAATTATATACATTTTAATGTGAGCTTAAATGACGGAGCAAGTTTATCATGGAAAGCAGTTCAGTACTGCTAAAAGAGAATGATGAATGAATTCAAAAGACTGGAAATAAGCCCTGATATATCGGAGGGAGAGAGATCCCTGTCTGAAGCTTGGAACCGAGAGTGGTAGAATGATACACAAACCACTGCTATCAAAGAAAGCACAAGGCCAAGTAGCTCTACAAGTAGTAATGTCATTCCACGCCAGTTGCTGTGCACGAACAAGTGTGTGGTGTTTAATGTCAAAATGTATGTTATATCTACAATCTGTTGATGGTGACGTCTAATCAAACATAATACTGGTCATTTGTGTTGAGATGTACTATCTTGGACCAATGTCTGTCATTTACTGTAGACCTGTATTGACCTAAATTTACTGTAGACCTTGATTGACCTCTCTCTCTATCTGCACAAGATCTGTTTTATGTCCAGTTCTATATATACTTAGATGGAAGAGATGTATTTATGTAATCGATTCAATGCGTTAAGTGATACAATATTGCCTATTCTGTTGATCCAAATAATAAATACGCACCAGAACATACGTTTGTGTCTACTGCATTATGTTCAGTGTGTGTGTGTGTGTGTGTGTGTGTGTGTGTGTGTGTGTGTGTGTGTGTGTGTGTGTGTGTGTGTGTGTGTGTGTGTGTGTGTGTGTGTGTGTGTGGTTCTCCAGGGCAGGGCCCGTGGTTCTTGGCTGAGCTGCCTCCCAGTGAAAATAGGGCTGTTTGGTGCTGGTTCCAGCCCTGGGCCCTGTGGCAGGCTGGTATAGAGCCCAGCCCACATGTCTTACCAACTTACCCCCTGGTACAGCTCTCAGCTCCCAAGGCCTTAGATACAGTCCTTTTCCTCTTGCTCTGTAGTCCTTTTTAACTGGTTGTTGACCGCATGCAGGACAGGAAACTGTGAACAAATTCCCCAACATGTGGCGGCTTGCAGGAGCATACTTCTCCTTTCCATTCTATCTCCTTCTCCCTCTTCTCCCTCTTGACTCTAAGGATACTTCTCATCTCCCTCTATTCTCTCTCTCTTCTCTCTCTTAGTCGTCTCCATCATCTCTTTCTTTTCTCTCCTTCCCCTCTTTATTGTCACTCCTTCTGTTTTCTTCTTTGCCTCCCTGCAGAGTGCCTTGGAGTGAGGAGCTTACACACACCCACCCACCCACTCTCTCTCTCTCTCTCTCTCTCTCTCTCTCTCTCTCTCTCTCTCTCTCTCTCTCTCTCTCTCTCTCTCTCGTGGACTGTAGTACAGTATACTGTAGTATTTACTGTAGTGTTTTTGGGGACATTACTGTAGTATTTACTAGTGTTTTTGTTTTATTATCTTTGACATAGAGTTGGGTGGGCTTTCTCCTTGAGGAAACCTATTGGAGAAACACTCAAATAAAATGTTCTATAACCTGTAGGTCGATAGGACTGGGTTCTGAACGGAGACATCCGAGCTTCCGCTCTTTTCTATAACCTGTAGGGAACACAATATATGGTCTATACTTGGCATGTAGATTTCTCACTTATGGGTGGCACAAATTGGGATATGGTGGAGGGAAATGGGCAAGGTATATGCAAATGAAATATTCTACTATTTACTATAGTGATTTTTGTGTGTATTTTTGCAGACATTACTGTAGTATTTACTACTGAGTGTTTTTGCTGATAATACTGTAGTTTTTACTGTAGTATTCTCCAGTATACTACAGTATATTACAACATTCTATAGTATGTGTGTAGTATAGTAATCTACCGTATGCTACAGTTTACTACAGAATTCTATAGTAAGTACTGTAGTATTCTATAGTAAATTGGAGTATTTTTTTATGTGGGTCTCCTGTGGTGTCGTAGCCATACACCCAGGGACAAGCAGGGACCCTATCCACCCTCCTCTTCTCCTCCTCTCCTCCTCTTAGCCTGAAGATAAGATGATGTTTTAATTGTCACATCTTATTTAGACAGCAGTGACATTCACTAGGGGACAGCACAGAGCGGAGGGGCGGGCCAGAGTAATCAGAGGAGATGAGAGGGAGAAGAGGGAGAGAAAGAGAGAGAGAGAGAGAGAGAGAGAAAGAGAGAGAGAGAGAGAGAGAGAGAGAGAGAGAGAGAGAGAGAGAGAGAGAGAGAGAGAGACTTTTGTATATTACCTACCTCACTTGCTTTGGCAATGTTAACACATGTTTCCCATGCCAATAAAGCCCCTTGAATTGAATTGAATTGAGAGAGAGAGAGAGAGAGAGAGAGAGAGAGAGAGAGAGAGAGAGAGAGAGAGAGAGAGAGAGAGAGAGAGAGAGAGTGAAACCGCTGGCGCCCAGTCATCAAGCAGCTGCAGCAAGAGGAATTTAGCTCTGAGCGCTCTCCATCTTCCTCCCTCCCCTCCCCTCCCTCGCTTTTCTCATCTCCGCTCTTTCTCTCCCACCGCCAGGGCATGATCTGATTTGACAAGCACGACGCTGTCATCTTGAGTTTGTCCAATTTGAAATGCTAATTAGTGAACTCGCAGCCGTTTTGTTTTTCGCTCGCCGCTGTTGTTTGTCTTTGCCGTTTGTCTTCTCTTTTCCCTTTCTCCTTCCCCTCTGCTCTTTCTGAGGCTGGAACTTCAGACCCTGGTCTGTGTCTGAGACGCAGATAGTGGAGGAAGATGGTATCAGGGTATTTAGGTCATAGCACCATGATGAGGAGTCACACAGGGTCGTGGACAAACAGAGGCGTCATGATTGAGGCAAACAGATGAGTCATGATTGAGGCAAACAAAGGCATCATGATTGAACACAAACCTCTCTGATAGAGAGGGCTAATGGCTTGGAAGCCAGGGATGATCACCTAATGGCAGACGACTCTCTCTGTCTCTCACTTTCTCTCTCTATATGTTCTTCTCTCTCTCTAAACTCTCTCTCCCTCTCTGTTCGACGTAACGCTGACAGCTCCAGGGGCTAAGACAGAGGAGAAAAAGGGGATGGAGAGATAGAAATACAGAACGAGAGAGATAAATAGATAGGAGAAAGGAAGAGATCCAAAGGAGAGACAGCGAACTCTACGGTCGTGCCCCACATCACCAGCAGGTGGCGGTAGCAGCGTACACCAGCTGTGGTTACCGCCACTGATCCGTCCGTCACAGCATCAGAGCCAGCCTGCCTCATGTTCCTCATTTCCCCATTTCTGGGATCTTGGATCGCTGCCAATCAGAATGAAAATGGATGTAAAAGTAATCTATGTCATGGCTGTGTTAATACCCTAATACAGTGATCAAATCATTTAATCACAAATCATCATCATCTCCCTCTCCTCTCTCTGTTAAACTCTGCTGTTAAATTAAAATGATGATTATTTTTTTTAAATAAGAGCCTCTCTCTGTGTGATTAAGAGGAGATTTAAGCGCTCTGACAGACAGACAGCTCCTAGCCTAGCTCTCCCTGTCTGATGCCGTGTGATGGGTTTTGTTAGCACCCGGGACAGAACGTTAGGTGTCAGTTGTAGAGATGACATTATATCAACGTTATCCTTGCCTCACACATGTTATCTGCCTTAACAGAGTTTTAGGGAGTTTTAACTACAGCGCTGCTTAAGGGCTTAAGGATGGAGGGATGGCGGTAATGGAGGGATAGACGGATAGATATCACTCTTGTCTCTTCACTCACAGTCACACTAAAGGCTACTGTGGTTTGTGTGACATGCCAAATGTCCAGGCCACACAACGGATCGGTTATATAATACTCAGATTCTACTGACTTCAGGTCTGATGATAAAGATCTAAATTATTTATTTCATTGAAATGACGTGGAAACAACGTTGATTCAGCCAGTGTGTTCCCAGTGGGAGGGGACAGTGCCATTGTTCAGTTGTAGGCCTTTCAGATTGTTATTCATCTTCATTCATTGCCATATACAGCAGTGGAAAGGTAGGGCTAGATGCTGGTGTGTAGCACAATGTCTGTCTGTGTGTCGACTTCCTGTGGTGTTCTCCCTTCAGTGCATCACCCCCTGGCCAACGCTACACTGTCCCGCTCCATCTCTCCACCTCATCCCTCACTTCATCCCTCGCTTCAGGGACGCAGCACAGACACAGAAGAAAAGGGGGTCTAATGTGGGGATCCAAATATTTTCCATGTCTTGTCTGGGTTGGCGCCCCCCCTTGGTTTGTGCTGTGGTGGAGACCTTTGTGGGCTATACTCGGCCTTGTCTCAGGATTGTAAGTTGGTGGTTGAGGATTTCCCTCTAGTGGTGCGGGGGCTGTGCTTTGGCAAAGTGGGTGGGGTTATATCCTTCCTGTTTGGCCCTGTCTGGGGGTTTCTTCGGATGGGGCCACAGTGTCTCCTGACCGCTCCTGTCTCAGCCTCCAGTATTTATGCTGCAGTAGTTTGTGTCGGGGGGCTAGGGTCAGTTGGTTACCTGGAGTACTTCTCCTGTCTTATCCAGTGTCCTGTGTGAATTTAAGTATGCTCTCTCTAATTCTCTCGTTCTCTCTTTCTCTCTGAGAACCTGAGCCCTAGGACCATACGTCAGGACTACCGGGCATGATGACACCTTGCTGTCCCCAGTCCGCCTGGCCTTGCTGCTATTCCAGTTTCAACTGTTCTGCCTGCGGTTACGGAACCCCTACCTGTCCCAGACCTGCTGTTTTCAACTCTTAATGATCGGCTATGAAAAGCCAACTGAGATTTATTCCTGATTATTATTTGACCATGCTTGTCATTTATGAACATTTTGAAAATCTTGGCGCTCTCTAATTTTCTCCTTCTCTCTTTCTTTCTCTCGGAGGACCTGAGCCCTAGGACCATACGTCGGGACTACCGGCCGTGGTGACTCCTTGCTGTCCCCAGTCCGCCTGGCCTTGCTGCTATTCCAGTTTCAGCTGTTCTGCCTGCGGTTATGGAACCGCCACCTGTCCCAGACCTGTTGTTTTTCAACTCTTGATGATCGGCTATGAAAAGCCAACTGAAAATTATTCATGATTATTATTTGACCATGCTTGTCACTTATGAAAATTTTTGAACATCTTGGCATAGTTCTGTTATAATCTCCACCCGGCACAGCCAGAAGAGGACTGGCGACCCCTCATAGCCTGGTTCCTCTCTAGGTTTCTTCCTAGGTTTTGGCCTTTCTAGGGAGTTTTTCCTAGCCACCGTGCTTCTACACCTGCATTACTAGCTGTTTGGGGTTTTAGGCTGGGTGTCTGTACAGCACTTCGAGATATTAGCTGATGTACGAAGGGCTATATAAAATAAAATTGATTGATTGATTGTGAGTTGTGCGTTGGGGAGCATATTAGTGATGAGGATTTTACTCTGTTTTTCATGCGTTATTTCTGTCCTGCACCTGAATCAATGGGATGCGTGTATATTTTATGTTCCAAAGGGTCATGATAAACTGGCAGTGGAGTTTTGTGTGTGTGTGTGTGTGTGTGTGTGTGTGTGTGTGTGTGTGTGTGTGTGTGTGTGTGTGTGTGTGTGTGTGTGTGTGTGTGTGTGTGTGTGTGTGTGTGTGTGTGTGTGTGTGTGTGTGTGTGTGTGTGTGTGTGTGTGTGTGTGTGTGTGTGTGTGTGTGTGTGAGAGAGAGAGACGAGTCCTGATGGTGAGTAATGTTCTCCAGGCCTGGCAGCTGGCACTGCTCTGTCTCCCTGCAGGTGGGCATGAGTCACCGTACACACATACAAAGACACACAAACACACACGCACCACTCTGCCAGAAGAGAAGCCACCCAGAGCTCCTTGACCACCTCAGCCTCCTGCCAGCCAGCAAGGCAGAAGACGTAGCAGCCAACTGGCCAACGGGCACCGAGACAAGCCAGCACTACATACCAGCACAGCACAGGAACAAGGTGCCCCTCTACTTTCACCCCCTCTGTTTCTGTCCACTTCTTGCTTTGCTCTTTCCCTCTCTGCTCCACTTTTCACTGCTCTTTTTCTCCCTCCCTCCCTCCCTCTCTCCCTCTCTCCTCTCTCTCCCTCCATTATCAGTCACTCATATCTTATAGAGTCAAATGTAATGGTCTGTGTGCTGTACAACACTGAAAACCAGCTGTAAATCAATGTTCTTTAAGAGGTGGCTTCACCCTAGGTTGATGGATTCATCCATCAATAGAACAGTATTTTATAGTCGACTGATTGGTGTGTGTGTGTGTGTGTGTGTGTGTGTGTGTGTGTGTGTGTGTGTGTGTGTGTGTGTGTGTGTGTGTGTGTGTGTGTGTGTGTGTGTGTGTGTGTGTGTGTGTGTGTGTGTGTGTGTTTTACGTACCATAACATACATGGCCTCTAAGTGCCGATAAAACGGTTAAACACTGTAATTGTAATTTACTCCCAGCTGTGCTGATATTCCCAAGAGAGGTAACACCACTCGACATACACACACACTCACACACATTCACACACAATCACTCGTCTCGTCCTCTGCATGTTTTAAAAGGCTCCAATTGTAAAGAAGACACCACACACAGCAGTTCCTCTCTGCATATTCAACATCTCTCCCCTGCAGAGTCAGTGGTTTGATCTTTACATGGGAACAGACTTCAGTCTTCTCCACTCTCTGACTACCACTGTGGCCTGGCACACCCTGCTGGGAGTTGTTGGTCCCTACTGGTCTGTTAGGCCGTGTCCCAAATGCCACCTTATTCGCTTTATGGTGCACTACTTTCCCTTTATAGTGCACTACTTTCCCTTTATAGTGCACTACTTTCCCTTTATAGTGCACTACTTTCCCTTTATAGTGTACTACTTTTGGCCAAAAGTAGTGCACTGTAAAGGGAATAGGGTGCCATTTGGGACGCATGCTTACCAGGTCCTACTGGTATTTTAGGGGCCACAGGGTTAGAGAGGTAGCTGTGATTTATCATGATTCATCCCATCTGCTATGAACTAAAGAATAGCGGAGCTGGTTACAGAGTCAAAGGGACTAGTTCTCTTAATGAAGATAGACGTTGCCTTGCTCCTACGACCTTCGTGAAAGTGCCGCCTGAGAGTACTGACTATATGTGTGCATGTGTGGGTAGTCTTTGATTGCACACTCAGGTTCTTTTGTTTGTGTGTGTGTGTATACATGTGTGCTTGTGAATGCCTGTGTGTGGTCTCTCACCCCTCACATCAATATTGCACTATGCCCTGGGGCAGCTCAGGGACTGAGTTACTTTTCTCTCCTCCTTTATCTCTCCTTTCCTTTTCTCCTCTTCCCCCTCTTCTTCCTCCTCCACGTCCTCTCTCGCTCCCCTCCTGAACCGTCAGCCTTGTTTACGGTCAGCCTCCCTTCACTCCCAGAGAGAGTACTAACACAATAACAGCCTAACCGTACAGAGAAGAACTCTCTCTTAGTCAGAACATCCATTCCCATTAGTTAGTTCAGATGAAACATCAATGAAATGCCATTTCACGGAACTCCTCTTTGAATCGACTGTGACCCGGCATGTTCAGGTAGCTTCACAGTGACAGAGCCAATGTCAGCTGTAGACAATGGCAGCTGGAAGCAGGGTTGGAACCTTGTGTTTGTTCCAGGCTTCGAGGCGAGCGGAGTGTGAGGAGATGAGAAGAAGAAAAACACAGGGAGCTTGGACAGGGTCAGGGACAAATAGTAATGAAGACTCATCTTTGTGTTTTCTCTTGGAGCTACAGAGATATGGAAACTGCTGCCGTACACAGATGCAGACCCACTCCTTTGTCTTGCCTCCCGTGACCTGTTCTGATGTTCTCAGACCTGTGGTTGGAGGCTGAATAGCAGCAGATCGCTGTGTTTTCTTTCTATTAGCTATAAAAGCATCAATAGCTCTTCTCTCTCTCTGTCTCTCGCTGTTTCTCCATTTCTCCTTTACTCTTCCCTTCTCTTCTGTATGTGTGTGTGTCTGTGTTGTCGGCATAGTTAATCTGTTCCAGTGTCACTGCTGTTAATCCCTAATGTAGGATGACACTGTGTCTCTCTTTTAACCTCTCTGCTGTGACAGGGACAGGAGACAGAGGGAGGAGGGAGAGGGAAATAAAGAGACGGATAGAAGAGCTCTAGCAGGAGAGAGAAGGGGACGGAGAGGGGGGAGAGGGAGAGATGAAGGAATAGAGAGAAGAAGAGACAGACAGAGAGAATAAGAGATTCCGTCTGAGGATTTATGAATGTAGGCAGAGAGAGAGGGTGTGGGGGGTCACATAAAAGGCCCATTGTGTGTGTGTGTGTGTGTGTGTGTGTGTGTGTGTGTGCGTGTGCGTGTGCGTGTGCGTGTTTGTGTATGTGTGTGTGTATAAGCGTTGCGGTGGCGAGGGTTAACTGAGCTGCTCTGTCAGTGCAGTTTGATTAGGTGATCTCAGCTTCATATTCCCCACAGGAGAATAAAGAGCAGCTATTTCCTCTGCAAACACAGAGCAGGACAAAGGAGCCATTGACGGGAGTGGGGGGCCTCTGAAGGCCCTCTCCGAACCCCCCAGCCCCAGGCTCTGTTAGTGGGGCCTGACGCGACCTGTGTGAGATTGTGTGTTTGTGAATGCGTGCGTGTGTGTGCATGTGCACGTGAGGGTAGGAATAGGACTGAGTGTGTGTGTGTGTGTGTGTGTGTGTGTGTATGTGTAGGACTGACTGGGCCCAGGAAAAGACAACATTTTTCACCGTGCCCACAGCCCTGGTCCTGGCTAGTACTGCTGACTGAGGCTGGGTAAGGCAGAGAGGAGAAACACTCCCCCCAAACTGTTTACTGTATAAGGAACACACTAGACTAGAGGGGGGCCCAAGACTAGAGTTTGATGAGTGGTGTACTGAGATCAGCTTTACATACAGACGCACACCCCCCCCTCCCCACACACACCTAAAGCATAAATGTGTATGAAACAAAGTCCATACTGTATGTGTGTGTTAGGCTGGTAATACAGCAGGAGTAAATAGAGATTAGGACGATAGTACCTATGTAACAACGCTGGGTTGTTTTATTGTTATTGATTACCAATATGTTATTTTTTTAATGACGGCTTCACATAAAAACTAAACAAAAATCACCAATGACCTGCTGTGATCGAAACCAAAGCATTCCAGCGTGAATTCCAGTGAACGTGAGTTAATATGGTCATAACTACATTACAGGGACAACAGTCAGACATATTCAGTGACCAGGGTTTGGCTGGACTCCCAGTGACAGCGTGGGAGGGAGGGAAGGAGGGATTTTCAGGTCTCTCCAGAGATGTTCGATCGGGTTCAAGTCCGGGCTCTGGCTTGGCCACTCAAGGACATTCGAAGGCTTGTCCTGAAGCCACTCCTGTGTTGTCTTGGCTGTGTGCTTAAGCTCTGAGGTCCTGAGCACTCTGGAGCAGGTTTTCATCAAGGATCTCTCTGTACTTCGCTCTGTTCATCTTTGCCTCAATCCTGACTAGTCTCCCAGTCCCTGCCTCTAAAAAACATCCACAGCATGATGCTGCCACCACAAGGCTTCACCATAGGGATGGTGCCAGGTGTCCTCCAGAAGTGACACTTAACATTCAGGCCAAAGACTTCAATCTAGGTTTCATCAGACAAGATAACCTTGTTTCTCATGGTCTGAGAGTCTTTAGCTGCCTTTTGGCAAACTCCAAGCGGGCTGTGCCTTTTACTGACAGGTGTGTGCCTTTCCAAATCATGTCCAATCAATTTAATTTACGACAGGTGGACTCCAATCAAGTTGTAGAAACATCTCAAGGATGATCAATGGAAACAGGATGCACCTGAGCTCAATTTCGAGTCTCATAGCAAAGGGTCTGAATACTTATGTAAATAAGTAAGGTTTTTCGCTTTGTCATTATGGGTTATTGTGTGTAGATTGTTGAGGATTAAAAAAAAACTATTTTAGAATAAGGCTGTAATTTAACAAAATGTGGAAAAAGTCAATGGGTCTGAATACTTTCTGAAGGCACTGTATATAAAGAGAATAGGGGCAGCTCTTGCCAGACAGAGACAAAATAAGAGAGGATATTTTGCTCTTATCCAGAACGACTTACATGAGCAATTAGAGTTAAGGGCCTTGCTCAAGGGCCCAGAAAGTTTTTGCACTGTCAGAAGGTGAGTGTAGCTGGTGCATCAGGCGCAGGCGCAGGAGAGTCAGGCGCAGGAGAGCACAATGAGTGAGCAACGTATTTTACTCAACAAGGCACAAGGTAACAATTACACTTGACCAAAACAAGACGGTAAAGATAACGCACGGGTGAACACAGCACCCGTCAAAAAAACAGCCATCAAAATAAACCTAACTGAACGTGTAATAATCCCGCACAACACCATGGGGGAAACAGAGGGTTTAAATACAGGAACAAATCATTGTGAAATGGAAAACAGGTGTGTGAAAACAAAGACAAAACCAAAGGAAAAAGAAAAGTGGATCGGCGATGGCAAGTAGACCGGTGAAGCCGAGCGCCGAGCGCCACCCGAACAAGGAGAGGCACCTACTTCGGCGGAAGTCGTGACAGTACCCCCCCTTGACGCGCGGCTCCCGTAGCGCGCCGACGCCAGCCTGGGGACGACCCGGAGGACGAGGTGCAGGGCGATCCGGATGGAGACGGTGGAACTCCCTCAGCATCGAAGGGTTCAACACGTCCTCCACCGGCACCCAGCATCTCTCCTCCGGACCGTACCCCTCCCAGTCCATGAAGTACTGAAGGCCCCTCGCCCGACGCCTCGAGTCCAGTATGGCCCGAACTGCATACGCCGGAGCCCCCTCGATGTCCAGAGGGGGCAGAGGAACCTCCCGTACCTCAGCTTCCTGTAGTGGACCAGACCCGGTCCCCCGGTGCGAACACCGGGGCCTCGCTGCGGTGGCGGTCGTCGCTGGCCTTTTGCCGCCTCACGGCCCATGGTAGGTGCACATGGGCGGCGTCCCAGGTCTCCTCCGAGCGCTTAAACCATTCATCCATCGCAGGAGCTTCGATCTGGCTCTGATGCCAAGGTGCCAGAACCGGCTGATACCCCAGTAAGCACTGGAAAGGAGAGAGGTTAGTGGAGGAGTGGCGGAGTGAGTTTTGGGCCATCTCTGCCCAGGGGATGAACGCAGCCCACTCCCCCGGCCGGTCATGGCAATATGACCGCAGAAACCTACCCACATCCTGGTTTACTCTCTCCACCTGCTCGTTACTCTCGGGGTGAAAACCTGAGGTGAGGTTGACCGAGGCCCCCAGACATTCCATGAACACTCTTCAAACCCCGGACGTGAACTGGGGACCACGATCAGAAACTATGTCCTCAGGCACCCCGTAGTGCCGGAAGACGTGTGTGAACAGGGCCTCCGCAGTCTGTAGGGCCTTAGGGAGACCGGGCAAAGGGAGGAGATGGCAGAACTTAGAAAACTGATACACAATGGCCAGGATCGTGGTGTTGCCCTGTGAGGGAGGAAGATCCGTCAGGAAGTCCACTGACAGGTGCGACCACGGCCGTTTGGGAACGGGTAGGGGTTGTAATTTCCCTTTTTGGCAGGTGCCTGGGATTCTTGCACTGGGCGCACACCGAGCAGGAGGAAACATAAACCCTCACGTCCTTGGCCAAGGTGGACCACCAGTACTTCCCACTAAGGCAACGCACCGTCCGACCGATGCCAGGATGACCAGAGGAGGGTGACGTGTGGGCCCAATAGATCAAACGGTCAGCAGACGGAGCGTACAGGCGCCCAGCTGAACACTGGGGTGGAGTGGGCTCTGTGCGTAACGCCCGCTTGATGTCCGCGTCCAGCTCCCACACCACCGGTGCCACCAGGCAAGAGGCTGGAAGTATGGGAGTGTGATCCATGGACCGCTCCTCTGTGTCATACATCCAGAACAGTGCGTCTGCCTTAGCGTTCTGGCAACCTGGTCTGTAGGATAGAGTGAAAACAAAATGGGTAAAGAACATAGCCCACCTTGCCTGGCGAGGGTTCAGTCTCCTTGCCGCCCGGATGTACTCCAGATTGCGGTGGTCAGTCCAGATGAGAAAAGGGTGTTTAGCCCCCTCAAGCCAATGCCTCCACGTTTTCAGAGCCTTGACAACAGCCAACAGCTTCCGGGCCCCCACATCATAGTTTCGCTCCTCCGGGCTGAGCCTCTTTGAAAAGAAAGCACAGGGGCGGAGCTTTGGTGGCGTGCCCGAGCGCTGAGAGAGCACGGCTCCTATCCCAGCCTCGGACACATCCACCTCCACTATGAACGCCAAAGAGGGATCCGGATGAGCCAGCACGGGAGCCGAGGTAAACAGAGCCTTCAGGTGACCAAAAGCCCTGTCCGCCTCAGCCGACCACTGCAGCCGCACCGGTCCCCCCTTCAGCAGTGAGGTAATGGTAGCTGCTACCTGACCAAAACCCCAGATAAACCTCCGGTAGTAGTTGGCAAACCCCAGAAACCACTGCACTTCCTTTACCGTGGTGGGAGTCTGCCAATTACGCACGGCTGAAATGCGGTCACTCTCCATCTCCACCCCTGACGTGGAAAAGCGGTACCCTAAGAAGGAGACGGACTGTTGGAAGAACATACATTTCTCAGCCTTGACATACAGGTCATGCTCCAACAGTCGACCAAGCACCCTGCGCACCAGGGACACATGCTCAGAATGTCATCGATATACACCACTACACCCTGCCCGTGCAGGTCCCGGAAAATCTCGTCAACAAAGGCCTGGAAGACTGATGGAGCATTCATCAACCCGTACGGCATGACAAGGTACTCATAGTGCACTGAGGTGATACTAAATGCCGTCTTCCACTCGTCCCCCTCCCGGATACGCACCTGGTTGTAAGCGCTCCTGAGATCCAATTTTTTTAAGAAGTGCGCCCTGTGCATTGACTCGATCGCACTGGCGATGAGAGGCAGCGGGTAGCTGTACCTCACAGTGATCTGATTGATCCCTCGATAGTCAATACACGGGCGCAGACCCCCATCCTTCTTCTTCACAAAAAAGAAAACTCAAGGAGGCAGGTGAAGTGGAGGGCCGAATGTATCCCTGCCCCAGGGATTCGGAGACATATGTTTCCATAGCCACCGTCTCCTCCTGTGACAGAGGATACACGTGACTCCTGGGAAGTGCTGAGTCTACCAGGAGATTTATTGCACAATCCCCCCGTCGATGAGGTGGTAATTTAGTCGCCCTCTTCTTACAGAAGGCGAGAGCCAAATCGGCATATTCTGAGGGGATGCGCACGGTGGAGACCTGGTCTGGACTTTCCTCCGTAGTCGCACCGATGGAAACCCCCACACACCTCCCTGAACACTCTCGTGACCACCCCTTGAGAGCCCTCTGTTGCCACGAAATAGTGGGGTCATGACAGGCCAACCAGGGTAAGCCCAGCACCACGGGAAACGCAGGAGATTCAATACAGGAACAAATAATTGTGAAATGGAAAACAGGTGTGTGAAAACAAAGACAAAACCAAAGGAAAAAGAAAAGTGGATCGGCGATGGCTAGTAGACCGGCGACGCCGACCGCGGAGCGCCGCCCGAACAAGGAGAGGCACCGACTTCGGCGGAAGTCGTGACATGCACCTAGTTGGCTTTGAAGCAGCAAGTTTTTGGTTACTGGCCCAACGCTCTTAACCACTAGAATACCTTATACAGGGAATCCCATTTCAGACCAGGGTCTCTTTTTAAATGGTGTCCTGTATTATAACAATCAACAATCCACACATTTTAAACAGATACAATTGCAAACAGAGCAGAAATGATATACAGGGGAAAATTATTAGACTTCAAAAGTACATTTCACAATGAACAGGTTCTGAATTAAAGTGTTAAAGTGACCCAATGAAATCAGGATCCCAGCTCTAATATATCCTGAAGGTCATTCCAGAAATGAGGAGCACTATAACTATAACTATATTGTTCTACCTAGAACCCTCTATGTAGGGTTTGTCCTAGAACCCCCTGTATATTGTTCTACCTAGAACCCTCTATGTAGGGTTCTGCTTAGAACCATTTTATAATCTAAAGGTTCCTACTAGAACCGTCTATGAATGGTTCCACAAGCCTTATTATCCTTCAAAATGTATTTCTTTATGACAATAGATTACATATATCACAAGGCCGTTCTTTGAGGGACTAGTTATACCCTGACAAAGTGGTGTTGGGAATCTCCTGCTTTACAGACCACACCAGGTCTGCAAGTCACATTATGCTGGCTTGCAATGTGATATTTAATTTCTATTGGAATCCAGCCAGAGTTAGGATATCCAACAAGTGGAATTTTTTTTAAGCAATCGCGACCTGCATTCAGAATGACTGCCAGGGCAGGGAAGATTGAATACTGAGACTACCTCAATCATATTAACTGGAACAACCATCTCAGTAATGGGTGCAATACATCCAACTACTAACAGATTGGATTAGTTTGGAAAAAATGTATGCTATTTATCTTTGTGTAGCTTAAAATTAATCAACCAATCAATGTATATAAAATAGTATATATACATATATATATATAAAAACTATTCTGAAAATCACCCTGCAATTCCTTCTAAAGAACTGTTCTTTGCCAATTTTAGGATACGTCAGTACTAAAGAACGGTTATATGACCAATCATATCGAGTGGTTCCAATGACGAATATTGACGCGAGCCACCCGTCCCTGGATGAAGATGGCTGACAAAACATTACGGTGGAACCAAATGTAAGTTGTTATAACGTCATAACGAGTCAAGCAAAACATTTACAATTGAGAGGAATATGTTAGTTAATGTAAAGACAAACTTTGTGCATATTTATTTGTCATAAAGTTAATTTATGAAAATTGCTATTTAGCAAGTTATTTGACTAGCTAACATTAGCCAGCTAGCTAGTGTTAGGAGAATGAATGTGTAATTCATTCATTGTTTGTTTTAGGGACTCCTGAGAAAACCAGCAAACCAGGCTGTCGTCTTGTGAAACAGTGGATTTAAAGAATCTAGCTAGCTAAAGCATTTACTGCAAATTGAATGTACAATTGTGTAAGCTTGCCTTGCAATGCAGCTGAAGTAATATAGCTAACTATTTACTTGCTTATTGTGTAGTGGTGTATGTATATAACTGTATGTCTATGGATGTGTAGCTAGCTACAGTATGTAGCCGATCTGTGTATGGACCCTAAAACATTTGGTATGAATATTAGTTCAGAACCTATCTATGAACCTCAGCTATCATAGTTGTTGTATCAACTTTCAAGTCTGAATGTCATTAATGAATCCTATGTGTAACCGGTGTGAAGTGGCTAGCTAGTTAGCGGGGTGCGCGCTACTAGCGTTTCAATCAGTGACGTCACTCGCTCTGAGACCTTGAAGTAGTTGTTCCCCTTGCTCTGCGCTTTTGTGGAGTGATGGGTAACGATGCTTCGAGGGTGGCTGTTGTCGATGTGTGCAGAGGGTCCCTGGTTCGAGCCCAGTTAGGGGCGAGGAGAGGGACAGAAGTTATACTGTTATCTATGGATAGAGTAGAATATAATAACTTTATTGTGCCAAGGATGCAAGTCCTATATACACATTTACTGTAGTTATTACCACGCAGACGATTCCCACATTGTAGCCTGTACATTGAATATATTCACTGATCATGTACTCTTCCTTGGCAAATAAAGGTGCGGTTCAGGTATG
Organism: Salvelinus alpinus; assembly: GCF_045679555.1. Classification (NCBI taxonomy): domain Eukaryota; kingdom Metazoa; phylum Chordata; class Actinopteri; order Salmoniformes; family Salmonidae; genus Salvelinus; species Salvelinus alpinus. Next base: position 8,280,548 of record NC_092122.1, read on the forward strand.
AATCTCTGAGACATTCTTTTTCAGTCATATCAAACTCCATTATTTGAATGATGCTGTGTCTGCATTTATGTATTACAATTATACACTTCAACAGTGTTTATCACTCCTGCTCCTGGGACATCAATGATTACACATTGTAACTATGCAATAGACTAGAAACATGATTGATTTGTAATTCATATATACAGGAAAAAATTACTATGCATATCTAACTCCCTTTATCTGCATTAATCTGAGGACACAGGATAATATTTCAATGAGACACTTCATTTCAACCAGTGGAGAATGTGAAACGCTTTATTGAAAGAAGTTCATTATCCAGGTGTTATAAATACATAAATGCATTATAATTATGATAATTGTAATATTATATTATAAATACAAGTTCAATCTGTACTTCAATGCCCATATGGCGTGCATTAATAAACGAGGAAGAAAGACCAGGTGGGGAGAGAGGTGTAGAAGACAGAAAGGGAAAGAGGTAAGAACAGCGGCAGACAGCATATGATTCATGAATTACAGTGCTACCCTCATATTCTCTCAGTTCATCACAATTGCTGTGTCTCCTAACCAGCCTTGGGCCCCCAGTTGGCCCGGAGGTTATCTTAAGAGCGGGTGATATGGCGATGACGGGACTGGCTTCCTCTCTCACATCAAAACATACCTGCAAATGAGAGACAGATGAATTGAGAGAGAGCATGATTAGGCCTTGTTTTTTAAAATTCTAATGTATTCTTATTTCAATGTAAAGCATCTCTTTAATAATACTTCCTGTTGACCCGACCAAGTGACATTTCACCTATGATCATGCTGTGCCCTCTGTGTCAGCCAGTTCAGATGCGGGAGGTGTTCACCAACACAGTTGATATAACCTAGAGGATTTAGGGAGAAGGGGGAGAGGGATGAAGTGAAGAAGAGAGACTGTTATTGTGTGTGTGTGGTCTCACCTGGTGTCCACACTGTGGCTACAGAGTACTTCATGCTGAAAAACATACACATGAGGACAAACAGAAGATCATGTCAATAGAAGATACTGTATGTGATGCAGACACCTATCGGAGTGTACCTGAAACATTTAAATATAGAGGGCTATGTGTCTCACCACTTGGTGATTGCAAGGCTAACCCCCAGGGAAATCATGACTTGGCAGCAACAGATCGCAAGAGATAGTCCAGTGAAAATGTCTGTGTTTATGTGGTGTAAATCTGAAAATTAGCAGCTGACATCTTAAGTTTTTTTTAAACTAATGCATGTGAGACAGGTTCCATGTACAACAAGACAGGCAGAGATGGAGAAAAAGAACACACAACAGTTTAATTACCTCTGGTTATGGACACTTTCGCCAGCAATAAAGCTTCCACGGCCTGTTCCTCGGACAGTGAACATCTGGCGATATCTACATTTTCGACCCCTTGATCAGCTTGCTCTCTGAAAGTAAAGAAAATAGCTTATTTTTTAAAGATATGAAAACAATAACTGAGATATGACCGTTCAATCTAAAGCAGCAGATGTCATTTTTAGGATACGTCACTACAGCCCAGTGCTGCTTACCTGAGAAGCCATCTTCGTAGGTGTCCACTTTGACTTCCTTTGTGTCGGGAAAAAGTTGCTTTCAGACCAATTATTTTTATTGAAATTTAAAACAAAAAGACACATGTACCTCCATAGCATGTAACAATTTGCCTGTGAATAACCACACCTTCCTACAAACGTGCTACTGTATGCAGAATTGTTGACGCACAACCGAAGATGATGCCATATCCTGCCAGCACGCAAGCGAGCCACACAACGTTTGCTAAACTGGAACACTAGCGCGAGCTCATAGCAAATTAATGGAATCTAACATTCGCAGAGCCTGTTTTGACTGGAGTGATGCTTAGAATTCCATAAAAAATGTATCCCTTTTTATTTTACTACAATCTGTTCATCGGACAAAACTGGAAAAAAACAACTTGTGTAGAAAGTAAACATCCGCACCTCTTTATTTATTTATTTATTTATTTATTTTATTTAACCTTTATTTAACCAGGTAGGCCAGTTAAGAACGAGTTCTCATTTACAACTGCGACCTGGCCAAGATAAAGCAAAGCAGTGCGACACAAACAACAACTGTCACGCCCTGACCTTGGATCCTTTTTATGTCTCTATTTTGGTTTGGTCAGGGCGTGAGTTGGGGTGGGCATTCTATGTTTTGTGTTTCTATGATTTTCTATTTCTATGTTTTGGCCGGGTATGGTTCTCAATCAGGGACAGCTGTCTATCGTTGTCTCTGATTGGGAACCATACTTAGGTAGCTTTTTTCCCCACCGTTTTCTGTGGGAAGTTGACTTTTGCTTAGGGCACATAGCCTGTAGCTTCACGGTTTGTTTTTGAAGTGTTTGTTGCTTTGTTCGGCGTCATTTCTATTAATAAAGGAAAATGTACGCTGACCACGCTGCGCTTTGGTCCTCTTCTCTTAACAGCCGTGACAACAACACAGAGTTACACATGGAATAAACAAGCGTACAGTCAATAACACAATAGAAATAAAAGAAAGTATACACAGTGTGTGCAAATGGCGTGAGGAGGTAAGGCAATAAATAGGCCATATTAGCGAAGTAATTACAATTTAGCAAATTAACACTGGAGTGATAGATGAGCAGATGGTGATGTTAGAGCTACAGGATGCAAATTTCTGTTTGAAAAAGCTTGCCTTTGCTTTCCTGACTGACTGCGTGTATTGGTTCCTGACTTCCCTGAAAAGTTGCATATCGCGGGGACTATTCGATGCTAGTGCAGTCCCCCACAGGATGTTTTTGTGCTGGTCGAGGGCAGTCACGTCTGGAATGAACCAAGGGCTATATCTGTTCTTAGTTCTACATTTTTTGAAAGGGGCATGCTTATTTAAGATGGTGAGGAAATTACTTTTAAAGAACGACCAGGCATCCTCGACTGACGGGATGAGGTCAATATCCTTCCAGGATACCCGGGCCAGGTCGATTAGAAAGGCTTGAGGAAGATGTATTAATGACTGGATGATATACAATGAACAGCAGAACATCGTGTTCAAGGATCAACGAGAGAGAGGGAAGAAAGCGATAGAAGGACAGAGAAAGAATAAAAGAGAGAAACCCTTTATGCTTGTTCCTCAGATAACATTATTAGATTAGATCATCCATAGATAATGGTGTTCTTATTGATTGTGAATGGGCTGGCCATCCCTGACCTCCCAGAAGAGTTCAGCGTTCTTATTGATTGTGAATGGGCTGGCCATCCCTGACCTCCCAGAAGAGTTCAGCGTTCTTATTGATTGTGAAAGGGCTGGCCATCCCTGACCTCCCAGAAGAGTTCAGCGTTCTTATTGATTGTGAATGGGCTGGCCATCCCTGACCTCCCAGAAGAGTTCAGCGTTCTTATTGATTGTGAATGGGCTGGCCATCCCTGACCTCCCAGAAGAGCTCAGCGTTATTATTGGTTTACAAAGCAGTTCTTCTAAAAGTCCCGATCTACCTCACTTCACTTCTATCCTGGAGATGACACCTCGATGGTGTCAACTGTGCTTATGTCTGCGTAAAGAAAAAGTAAGGGGGGAAAAAACTCCTGACTATTTCTGGTCTAGCGATCGATGACAAACGAGCTCACTGCCCAGACTTACATAATTACAAAGAGGAGATTCTCCTGATTAAAATGGTGCCCGTGTAACAGTTTTGTTTCCGTCCCTCTCCTCGCCCCGAACCAGGGACCCTCTGCACACATAGACAACAGCCACCCACAAAGCATCGTTACCCATCGCTCCACAAAAGCCACGGCTCTTGCAGAGCAAGGGGAACAACTACTTCAAGGTCTCATAGCGAGTGACGTCACCGATTTGAAACGCTATTAGCACGCACCCCTCTAACTAGCTAGCCATTTCACACCAGTTACACCGGACTTTAAAAAAACAAAATATACACAGTGAGATATTTGGCGAAATAGACCGGCATGCCTCCATAGGACAACAATGGGGGGAGCTCAGCGTTCCAAGGGCAAAAGAACCCTTGTCTTCCAAAAAGTGTTCTTCAGATCAAAATAGTTATTGGTAGAACCCTATCCCTCCACAAAGAACCCTTTTGGAAGTGGGACCCTTTTTTCTAGGAGTGCAGGGAACATGGAAAAGTAGCATACTTTGGGTGCTTGTCTGATATTCACTAAATATCAGAGAGAAAGAGAGAGAGAGAGAGAGAGAGATGGAGAGACTGAGAAGAGTTAGAGAGCGATAGAGAGAGAGAGAGACAGAGAGAGAGAGAGAGAAACAGAGACAGAGACAGAGAGAACATGTGAAATAGCAGTAAGGCAGACATTAGGGGCATTTATCTTTGTGACAGACCATGCTGCTGTGTCAGGTTCCTGTTTGTCTTTTCCATTGAGATGGCGATATGAAGTGCGTGCGTCTGTCTGTCTGTCTGTCTGTCTGTCTGTCTGTCTGTCTGTCTGTCTGTCTGTCTGTCTGTCTGTCTGTCTGTCTGTCTGTCTGTCTGTCTGTCTGTCTGTCTGTCTGTCTGTCCGTCCGTCCGTCCGTCCGTCCGTCCGTCCGTCCGTCCGTCCGTCCGTCCGTCCGTCTGTCTGTCCGTCTGTGTGTTTGCTTGTGTATATGTGTTTGTGTATGTAGGTATACTGTGTGTGTGTGTATCCCTCTGTCTCCTGGCACACACTAAATGAAGCTGTGTTCAGACTGTGAGGCTGGGCTGGTTCCGGTGGCCCGTATTCAGATCTATATTAAGGCTGTGGGACTGAGGACTGGGGTTTTGGACTGTGGTTGGGCAGGGGCCCTGTGTGGCTGGGAAATACAGAGGCCCCTAGGGACCTACCTGGAAAACAATGTGGTCAAGCACACGCAGTCACACACCTCACCACCACCACCACCCTGTGTCTAATCTGACTACCGGAGAGTTAGCGTATCAGTGACAGGAAGTCCCACACAGCCTCTTCCTGTTGGGTCCAGGAACAATGGCCATTGTCGCTATGGAGACTCGGTGAGCTGATATGGTGTGACCTCACCTCCGTACACCCACGTACCATTGAAGGGCGATAGTGTGTGTGTATTCTCCATTGAAGGGCGATAAATTGCCCATCCTTTAAATAGAGCGAGCGATGAAAGATTGACTAGGATGTGGCGCCGCATAAATATGAAAAACAAAACAGAGCAAAACAAAAAAGGTTTCAAAACAGCATTGTTGTCCGAAACTCCGAAAGGCTCATTTGTCTGGCAGGTTGATGTTTATCAACTGTTTTGAAGGTTTCTGTATCCAAAATGTCTCTATCATTCTGGTCAACCCTAGTGTGAATGTTTCAGAGATGGGTTTTTGATAGGCCTTCACTGAAAAAGATTTACTCTTGATACTGCACCCACTGTCACCATAAAGATGATGTGAGTGTGTGTGTGTGTGTGTGTGTGTGTGTGTGTGTGTGTGTGTGTGTGTGTGTGTGTGTGTGTGTGTGTGTGTGTGTGTGTGTGTGTGTGTGTGTGTGTGTGTGTGTGTGTGTGTGTGTGTGTGTGTGTGTGTGTGTGTGTGTGTCAGTAGCTCTCTGTCCCCATCTGTAGTCAGCAGCTGCTGTCAGGATGTTTCTGGGGATTAAACTCTTCAAACAATCTGTCGCTCCACCTCTCCATCTCTCTGCCTCCATCACTGTACCTCTACATCCTTCCATCTGTCCACCTATATCAGTCTACCTCTGTCACTCCAACTTTCCACCTATACATCTGTCCATCTCTCTAGCTCAATGACTCTACCTCTCCCCATCTCTCTACCTCAATGACTACCTCTCCATTTCTCTAGCTCAATGACTACCTCTCCATCTCTCTACCTCCTTCCCTCCACTGTCACACCATCTCTTTCCCTCTATCACTTCGTCTCTAACTGATACTGCTAGGACCTTGGGTAGAACTCAGTGGAGTTGGAGGGACATCAAATGTGTGTCTCTATATGTTTTGTGTGTGCTTGAGTGTGTTTTTGCATTCTGTTCTGTAATGTGTGTGTATGTGTGTTAATGTGAGTGTGTGTGTGGCTTTGGGGGTGATTGAGTCTTATCCCACTGTCACAGAGGATGTGTCATTCTGACTCCTTTGTTCAGTGTAGCAGAGCCTTGTTGCTATGACTTGCCGCTGTGTGTGTGTGTGTGTGTGTGTGTGTGTGTGTGTGTGTGTGTGTGTGTGTGTGTGTGTGTGTGTGTGTGTGTGTGTGTGTGTGTGTGTGTGCGTGCGTGTGTGTGTGTGTGTGCGCGCACGCGTGTGCCATGTGCCTGTGTGTTTTCACCCGCTGTCGGCTTTAGTTATTAGTCACTCAGTCTGTCTCGAGACGCCTTTTTTCTTCAAATCATTTCTAAGTAATAAATCCATAAGCAGACAGATGTAAGCTGGGGACCAAATACACCCATATATAAGACATCTACTATATTAGACATATATATCTCTCTGGATGGTTGATGTTAGCTGATGAGGAAGTAGTGCAATCACATTCCTCTCTGTAAAATCCTCCAGAGATTTAGCTATTCTCATTCCTCCCCATGTGTTGGACAGTTAAGACAGAGGCTAAGTAATATACAGTTGAAGTCGGAAGTTTACATACACTTAGGTTGGAGTCATTAAAACTTGTTTTTCAACCACTCCACACATTTCTTGTGAACAAACTATAGTTTTGGCAAGTCGGTTAGGACATCTACTTTGTGCATGACACAAGTAATTTTCCCAACAATTGTTTACAGACAGATTATTTCACTTATAATTCACTATATCACAATTCCAGTGGGTCAGACGTTTACATACACTAAGTTGTCTGTGCCTTTAAACAGCTTGGAATATTCCAGAAAATTATGTCATGGCTTTAGAAGCTTCTGATAGGCTAATTGACATAATTGGAGTCAATTGGAGGTGTACCCGTGAATGTATTCCAAGGCCTACCTTCAAACTCAGTGCCTCTTTGCTTGACATCATGGGAAAATCAAAAGAAATCAGCCAAGAACTCAGAAAAAAAATTGTAGACCTCCACAAGTCTGGTTCATCCTTGGGAGCAATTTCCAAACGCCTGAAGGTACCACGTTCATCTGTACAAACAATAGTACGCAAGTATAAACACCATGGGAATCCCACAGCCGTCATATCACTCAGGAAGGAAACGCGTTCTGTCTCCTAGAGATGAACGTACTTTGGTGCGAGAAGTCCAAATCAATCCCAGAACAACAGCAAAGGAGCTTGTGAAGATGCTGGAGGAAACGGGTACAAAAGTATCTATATCCACAGTAAAACAAGTTCTATATCGACATAGCCTGAAAGGCTGCTCAGCAAGGAAGAAGCCACTGCTCCAAAACCGCCATAAAAAAGCCAGACTACAGTTTGCAACTGCACATGGGGACAAAGATTGTTATTTTTTGAGAAATGTCCTCTGGTCTGATGAAGCAAAAATAGAACTGTTTAGCCATAATGACCATTGTTATGTTTGGAGGAAAAAGGGGGAGGCTTGCAAGCCGAAGAACACCATCCCAACCGTGAAGCACGGGGGTGGCAGCATCATGTTGTGGGGGTGCTTTGCTGCAGGAGGAACTGGTGCACTTCACAAAATAGATGGCATCATGAGGGAGGAAAATTATGTGGATATATTGAAGCAACATCTCAAGACATCAGTCAGGAAGTTAAAGCTTGGTTGCAAATGGGTCTTCCAAATGGACAATGACCCCAAGCATATTTCTAAAGTTGTGGCAAAATGGCTTAAGGACAACAAAGTCAAGGTATTGGAGTGGCCATCACAAAGCCCTGACCTCAATCCTATAGAAAATGTATGGGCAGAACTGAACAAGCGTGTGCGAGCAAGGAGGCCTACAAACCTGACAGTTACACCACCTCTGTCAAGAGGAATGGGCCAAAATTCACCCAACTTATTGTGGGAAGCTTGTGGAAGGCTACCCGAAACGTTTGACCCAAGTTAATCAGTTTAAAGGCAATGCTACCAAATGCTAATTAAGTGTATCTAACTTCTGACCAACTGGGAATGTGATGAAAGAAATAAAAGCTGAAATAAATCATTCTCTCTACTATTATTCTGACATTTCACATTCTTAAAATAAAGTGGTGATCCTAACTGACCAAAGACAGAGAATCTTTGCTCGGATTAAATGTCAGGAATTGAGTTTAAATGAGTTTAAAACTGAGTTTAAATGTGTTTGGCCTCGGTGTATGTAAACTTCAGACTTCAACTGTGTGTCTGTTCTGACTACTTCATGTGTGTATCCTCTCTTAAATCCTAATATTTGAGTGGGTTTGATAGATTAAAAACATTGTGTCCATCAGTGGAGGCTGCTGAGGGGAGAACGGCCGGAACGGAGCAAATGGAATTGCATCCTACACCTGGAAACGATGTGTTTGATGTATTTGATACCATTCCACTGATTCTGCTCCAGTCAGTACCACGAGCCCGTCCTCCCCATTTAAGGTGCCACCAACTTCCTGTGGTGTCAATAGATCTAAAACAGTGTAAATACTGAGGAAAAATGTAGACAGACACATTTCACTGATTTCCCCCCCAACACAATGAACCTTGAACCTAGTAAAACAGGCTCTCTGAACTGATAACACAAATGACAGAGAAACACGAAGGTCATTCATTCCCTAATCTCTCTGAAACAGATCTGACCAAATTACGCTATATTTTAACCAGGATTATTTATTCCCTGGTTTACAATGACTTTACTCTTTGACATTGTCACAATCACATTAGAGGGAACTACTATACGGAAACAGATGCTGTGTCCCCTTTTTAGCATAGCCGTGTCCTAATTACACCTACTTTGAAATGAGCATTTTTATTATTGTAATTGAGTTGCACAATGATATAGCAAAAAGCCTCAGTAATACCAGATTAGAAATTCATTATGATTTTCTGTAATGCTGTCCAGCTGCTGTGTTTTGTTTGTCCTGCAAATGAAACTAATCCGGACATAACTGGACATTTGATAAGTTTAATTCTTGTTCTTTCAGACGACTGCCCAAATCAAATGTAATTGAGTGCGTGTGACTGTGTTGTCTGGTGTGCGGGAATTTCCTTTGCAAGATGGACAAACAAGTCCCATTTTATTATGCAAGTAAACACCTGTAAAGGTAACAGTATAATTGACATGATACATGACATGAAATGTCATTGTTCATTCCATTGTTATGCCGTTTCAAAACAGTTCTGTGTCTCAGTACAAACATATAGATTTTTTTGAGGAACCAGAAGCCCATCTGCATCTCTTTAGCCCGGATTCTACATTTGTCCTACTTCTGTTCCGCAGATCAGACACACACACACACACACACACACACACACACACACACACACACACACACACACACACACACACACACACACACACACACACACACACACACACACACACACACACACACACACACACACACACACACACACACACACACAACCAGCTACTGTAGCTGACTAGCTGACTAGGCAGGCTGAGGTAAATATGTACAGTAGCTAGCAACGTCAATTTATAAACAGTTCTTATATAAAGACAAATGTGGTAAAGAAAGAGTGTTCTCTTTCCTGTCTTTTCAGTCCTCTGAAGCAGTAGGTAGTCAGCAGGTAGTCACACCGTCAAAAACACCATCCTTGAAGAGCAATTCTGAGGTAATAATTATGCGGGACTGAGTGAGCGCTTATGAGGTGAAATAGAACTAGAACTGCCGGCATCCTCCGTACTTCGCGACGGCTACCAGGTCAAATAGATCCAAGCAACCAGCATAGCAACGGACGCTTTGGTTCATTATGTAACCCGGTCAGAATATAGCAAGTTCTAGCAACAGCTCTAGCAACGGAAGCTAGAACTCATTGAGGGCGCAATTTTTTGGCAGGGGGACACTACTTGGCATGACAGGCACCTCAGGGGTGCGTGCTTAGTCCTCTCCTGTACTCCCTGTTCACCCATGACTGAGTGGCCAAGCACGACTCCAGCACCATCATTAAGTTTGCCGATGACACAGCGGTGGTATGCCTGATCACCGACAACGATGAGCCAGCCTATAGGGAGAAGGTCAGAGACCTGGCAGTGTGGTGCCAGGACAACAACCTCTCCCTCAACATGCTCAAGACAAAAGAGATGATTGTGGACTACAGGAAAAGGAGGACCAAGCATGCCCCCATTCTCATCGACTGGGCTTTAGTGGAGCAGGTTGAGAGCTTCAAGTTCCTTGGTGTCCGCATCACCAACAAACTATCATGGTCCAAGCACACCAAGACAGTCGTGAAGAGGGCACAACAAAACCTATTCCCCCTCAGCAGACTGAAAAGATTTGGCATGGGTCTTCAGATCCTCGAAAGGTTATACAGCTGCACCATCCAGAGTGTCTTGACTGGTTGCATCACCACCTGGTATGGCAACTGCTCGGCCTCTGACTGCAAGGCGCTGCAGAGGGTAGTGCGTACAGCCCAGTACATCACTGGGGCCAAGCTTCCTGCCATCCAGGACCTCTATACCAGGCGGTGTCAGAGGAAGGCCCAAAAATTAAAGGCCAAAGATTCCAGCCACCCTATTCTAGACTGTTCTCTCTGCTACCGCAAGGCAAGTGGTACCGGAGTGCCAAGTCTAGGTCCAAAAGGCTTCCTAACAGCTTCTACTCCCAAACCATGAGACTGCTGAACAGCTAATCAAATGGCTACCCGTACTATTTGCATTGACCCCCCCCTCTCCTCTTTGCGCTGCTGCTACTCTGTTTATTAAACTGTACCCCCGCATATCGGTACTGGTACCCTCTGTATGTAGCCTCGTTATTGTTATTTTATTGGTAATTTTTTATTTTTTACTTTAGTTTATTTAGTAAATAATGTCTCAACTCTTATTTTTCTTTAAACTGCATTCTTGGTTAAGGGCGTGTAAGTAAGCATTTCACGGTAAGGTCTACACTGGTTGTATTCGGCGCAGGTGACAAATACAATTTGATTTGAGGTTCACCTTCCAACAGGACAACGACCCGAAGCACGCAGTCAAGACAACGCAGGAGTGACTTCGAAGTCCCTGAATGTCCTTGAGTGGCCCAGACAGAGCTCGGACTTGAACCCGATAAAACATCTCTGGAGAGACCTGAAATAGCTGTGCAGTAACGCTCCCCATCCAACTTGACATAGCTTGAGAGGATCTGCAGAGAAGAATGGGAGAAACTCCCCAATTACAGGTGTGCCAAGCTTGTTGCGTCATACCCAAGAAGACTCAAGGCTGTAATCGCTGCCAAAGGTTCCTCAACAAAGTATTGAGTAAAGGGTCTGAATACTTCTGTAAATGTAATATTTCCGTTTTTTTTATACATTTGCAAAGATTTCTAAAAACCTGTTTTTTAAAATTGATTTAAGAATATGTCTGTAACTTAACAAAATGTGGACAAAGTCAAGGGGTCTGAATACTTTCCGAATGCACTGTATATGTGTTCTGCACTTTGTATTCAGTCATTTTCTATCATTCGGCAATTGAGAGTAACAATATATTCTATACTTCAAGTGCAGGCCTACTTGAGAGGGGGAAATAGCAACAAGCTCTCACAGTCTCATTGTAAAATGAGATGTTTGTCCACGTTTCCCTAAATGTCAAATTTCGAAGTTGCTCTAAAAGTCCCATTTCGACGTGTTTGTTGACACAGCACTGCCTATCACTGGGATTGAATGTTCAACCCTCCGATCTTGAGTCTGCGGATTGCCCCTAGCTCTCACAGTCTCACTGCAAAATCGTACGTTTGTCCACGTTTCTCCAAACATCAAATTTTGAAGTTTCTCTAAATGTCAAATTTGAACTTGTTTGTTGACACAGAACTGCATAACACTGGGATTGAACACACAACCCTCCAATCATGAGTCTGCGGATTACGCCCATCCGCCATCTTTGTCCACAACACCCTTACAAACCCCAAACCTGCTAGATGGTAATAGAGCTCACTGTTGCCCCTAGTGGAGAGGTGGATTAAGTTAAAGAATGTATATGAAACCAGGGGCAGAGGAGAAGAAAATCCTTCACCAGACACCATAGTATTATTGTTCATTCTATGTATTAACGTTTGATTCCGCATTTTAAACCAACAGTTTGCAAAGTACTTTTGAACGCTCTGGACGTTTTGCGTTCTGGAATAATGGACTTTGACGTCACTCGAGGAACGAGTCTATCAACTGCAGCATATTACCACAGCAGAGGCAATAGAAATAGCCGGGAAAAGTATGAATATTTTTGATGAAATCGATATCCCATTGCCTAATAATACCAGAATTATGTTGGACCTGCCTATTCATTCATATAGGTCTGTATTTTTAGCATCTACATAATGCGACAGGCCTATATGAGCAATGGCTTACGCTTCACATTTGCAACATTGATCAGGCAATGCATGCCTGCACAGTCGGGAGCTACATTGCTGGCCATAACCTTACCTACTTTATTCATTGATTCATTACAATGACCGTAGTTGCTACAGTAGCCTAGTAGTTGAAAGTTGGCTGTGGCACTGGAATGTGGAGAGGAGGGTGCTCAGGTCTATTACAAGTGGCGCTCGGTCCATCAAGCAGGAGAATGGTGCATTTGATGTCCATGTCCACCAGCTTTGCACGGTTGCTGTAATCGACATACATACTTGCATCTAGCTATTCATTCGAGTAGCTAGCTAGACTAGCAAGTGCATAACTTTATTAGAAGTAGCCTAGGTTTTGAGAGGTGGAAAATGTGAGCACCTACATTATAGCCCAGGGGTCCTGTGGGCTGTGGGCTGACAACTCTCTCTCTCTCTCTCTCTCTCTCTCTCTGCCTTGTTTCGTGCGTTGTGCTGTCCCTCCAATAATGGCTTGAATAATAAACTACCTAATCTGATTATTTTTCTAGGCAGAAACTATGGTGTGTTTTCTGAAATGAGACTATGGCAGCTAGTAGCCTTTTTGACCTATAGGCTACTCCCCTGGATAGGCATTGAGTTGGCCAGCTAACGGGTTGTTTGTTGAACGAACATCCCCTGATCAAGCCATCCCTGCGTCACATATTCTACATTAGAACATGTATGTGTTATTATCATGCTATTACAGCTATTATCATGCTATTACAGCTGTTATGATTGGCACATTTCAGTGATGAATAGGCCGGCTATCCCTCGCAAATCACCTTGTCATGTATTTATCACTCTATCGACATGGACATGTAAATTATCCAAAACATTATGACATGTAATTTGACTACTGGGCTATTGTGTCAGAATGTTTTGTAGCAAAATGGTTTCATAGGATAGCTGCATGAAGTGCTGAACAGGTGCAACATGTTCCCAGTGCCAGTGCACCCAGTGGTTCCCGCAGTGTTATCGCAGAGCGCTTGACAGAAATCCAACTGTTTTTCAGAATGTCTGCAAATGCACATAAAAATGTGTTTTATTTTTTAAATTAGGTGAAATTAGATTACTATTGGTTGTGATAGGCTACTGGGTGGTTGTTGAGTTGTTTTGTAATGTTGTTTGCCTTCTTAAAATGTTTCATATACACCCTTGAAATGACGGGTTTAGGCATATTAGGGTTTAGGCACACAACGTAAATTCCGACTGGGTTATGAGATACAGAAACATCTCTAGGTTTAACGTCAGGCATTCATTCTGATTGGATAACATAATGTTAAAACAGAAAAACTACTTTTAAGTTTAGCCATTTATTAAAGCCTTTTCCGGATTCTTCTGAGGGAGCCTCCAGACGTCCTTGGGGACCATCAAAAGCGTAACATTTCAACTTGAATTTGGAGTAATCTCCCTGGAAATAGAGAATGGCAGTATTATGTGCAAGGCTGAAGTGGTCGGTTAGTGGTTGTGGTTTTGGAACAGGACGCAACGCATTGAACTCTGCTTCCTTGTTGCGCATTGTTTATGTTCCAACTACTTCCTTCATTATTCTGTTTTGAATAGAAAAGACGATTCCGCATTTCCGAAATGGTCATGGATGTTATATTTGGTCTAACACACACGTGTAAAAAAAAAAACGTTAGCCGTTACTCGGGTCAATGCGCCTCAAAGCTTTGGAATGGAAAATATTAATTTCCACCACTTGGCTGCAATTGCACTTTCCAACCGCTAGAGGTCTGATAAACCTGTCACTTTGGCACGTTGGAGGCAGTCCGCAGTCTGTAGCTTATAGGCAGAATGCTTTTCAAAATATGTAATTCTCTTACCAGGCAGTCAGTTCAAACGAAATGTCCGGATCCATATACTGTAGGTGGGTGATTAGACATGCTTCGTTAGGTCCAATAATCTGAATCACTGTGTAGGCCTTATTAACTGTGCCTTGGGCTTAGAATGTAAGACAAACATGTAAATATGTTTATTTTTTGTGTTATAATATTTGTAGGCCTATACAATGTTATGGTTGCATGCAGTTATTTTAATTAGGCCTAATTATATGCATGCTTTTATTTATTTTTTGGGCTATGCAGTAGCCTGTGATTGTGTGCAGGCTATGTATGACATAGGCCTATAATTGACCATTCGGGTTTTGATGGAATTGATGTTACAAATAACTACTTATATACTATTATGTGTTTTTTTATTAACTATTTAAGGTAATCAACACCACATCAAATCAAATGTGTATTGGTTGCATACACATATTCAGCAGATGTCATTGTGGGTGTAGCTAAATGCTAGTGTTCCTAGCTCCAACAGCGCAGTAGTATTTAACAACTCACAACACTACACACAATCTAAAAGTAAAAGACTGGAATTAAGAAATAACGTTCTTTGCTAATAATGTAAGAAATAACACAACAACAACAACAAATCTGCAAAGTTGCTTAAGAGCAATAAGCAGAGCTGCCATGTCTGTCGGCGCCATCTTTCTCCACTCACATGGGCCTCTCAAGAAACACGATCAATACTGTCCTAAAATAAAAGGCCAGGGGTTCACATCAGCTCCTGATTTCCTTAGGGACTAATTCTACCCTCAATAGCCTATAGAACACTGAACAACACACACTTAGTGTACATTCATTTCTCTGAACACTGGACCTGTGCTCGTGAACATGATTATTGAAATCCCACGCTCAGAGCAGCACGTGGTAAAACTCAACTCATACCTCTTTGAAAGTCTATGATTGATAGGCTTAATAGATAGGCCTAATAAGTAGGCCTAACTCGTAGGCCTAATAAGCCATGTTCTTTCAACAAAAATTCTCTCTCTCTCTCTCTCTCTCTCTCTCTCTCTCTGTCTCTCTCTCTCTCTCGAGGACAGCATGAATAAATAGATATGCCCCATCTCACACCTGATGCAATTAGGCCTATGCATTCCATAAACACCTCTAAGACAATTAGTCAATAGGGAAAATATACATAACTATTTATGCGTTTCACACAGGTCTATAACCAAACAATTCTTAGGTCTATTGAGTTAACATTACATTCACATTTCATTTGGCACTAGGCCTACTTGAGGCTCTATTTATTTTGCAATTACATGTAGAGGACTTGGCCTGTTGGTTTTGATAGACTCGCTCTTCAAACCGACCTGTGGATGTAGAGCCGTCTGTTCGGGGAGAGACCTCTGCTGTAGCCCCAGCGGGGTGTCATTTGGCTGGGGTGGGTAGCAGCGGAACCCGGGGGATCTGGAGGAGCACAGAGACGCTGGGAAACATGGAGGATAAAAGACAGCCCCGTGTCAAAGTTGTGAGAGAAACATGTTCTGCCCAGGGTGGTGTGTGTGTGTGTGTGTGTGTGTGTGTGTGTGTGTGTGTGTGTGTGTGTGTGTGTGTGTGTGTGTGTGTGTGTGTGTGTGTGTGTGTGTGTGTGTGTGTGTGTGTGTGTGTCAGTTGAACAATAGCAAAGAAAAGCTGCAAGGGCCAGGGGTAGACATTTGGTGGAGAAGAAGGGTTTCTTAAAAAAAATATGTAGACCAAAAATAACTATTGTACTTTATTCAATAAAGTCCAGAAGTTCCATGAAATATGATTTTTCAGTTGTGGGCTAGAATGAATTATTACATGAAAAAAAAAGGCTGAAGAGCATAACCACAATGACCAACGAAATTGCCTATAAAACTTCAAAGGCAGCTATTGAAAATTATAAGTGTTCAGAATTCTTTCTTGAAAGTGAGAAATATCCTTGTTCTCTTACACTAGTCTGGGTAACAGTCTTTTTAGCTAACATTCCACTCCTTGTAACTCCGTGGAATGCTAGCCATAAATACTGTTCGGTCTACCCAGGCCACACATAGCAATTCAACAATAACAGTCATCTTCTTTGTAGGTTTTAAAACATGAACATATTGTCCAAATGTAGTGGTACCATGTGTAGGCTATAGCTTATTAGGCTATTTGTATATTTAGACTACATACAAATGTGCAAGGACGCACGCACCCACACAGTTGTGTAATGGAGACATCTGAGCAGCCAGGCACCGTCGTGGCAAACGGAAGAGGCTTAGCAGATGTGACAGGTGAATTAGAACGCTCAGTGGAGTGGCGGGAAACACCGGCTCATTATCGGGGAGACGTGCGCCAACGGTGATTAACACCTGGGTACCAACAAAACAACTGACTGTTCTCTCAGGGCCTACCCTAGCTTTTTGTGGGACCTAAGCAACATTTTGTTTGGCCCCCCACCTCCAGGGCAGAACATTTTAGTGCCCTCCCCCCGGCTTGATGGCGGAGAGAAACAAAAGTTGTAGTTTTAAAGCAAGTTTGCACAATTGTACACATTTTGCCATTGGGTGGAGAGACATTTTTTTCAGTTTTACAGCTAATTTTCTGTAATTGTATACACTTTGAAAAGACTTATGCCATGTTAATGATATCTAAGTGAGAGTGACTAACAAAATCAATGGGGGCCCCCTGGAGGTCAGGGCCCCTGGTCACGTGCCCTTTGTTCGCGGCCATAATTCGACCATGATTACTACATGTTTAGATAGCTGGCTAGACTAATTTACCCATCTAAAACATGTTAGATGACATGGGCTAATTGACCCTCGACCGAGTTGTTATTTTTTAGGTCCGCCCGCTAGTAGCCGGGGTGAGCTGCTAGTGCAGAGCAGCTGATAACATACAGGCAGAGAGAGAATAAATAATAAAGCGTGTCAAACCTGACTTATGCGGTCACTACATTTAGACATCCCGTTACTTGACACATTTGCACCCCCTTCTCATCCCCCTCTCCAACTTCTCAGCACAGTGAGGGAAATTCTCTCATATGGGCTAACTTTGGAATAGAAAAGTGCCCCCGAGTTGCGCTTTGCTCCTTGTCTGACAGAACTGCGACGTAAAAGGCCCATCTCTTGAGCTGTGAAAGCGAATTGGACAGGAACGAACATGAGAGTTTTTGACAACATTTGAAGCACATTTTCTATGCTCTGCTGCCTATCGCCCCTAGCCTCTTCTGCGCCATACTGTGGCATTAACACCGTAGGCTTCCGTGCGCAGGAAAACACACCTTTGAACTGAGAGCGCACGCAGGGCTACAGAGACAATTTAAAGCTGTGGTTCTAGCCTACAGTTTGATTTATAGCCTTGGCCACTATTATATAACATATCTCCAGTTTTAACCCGCCTCCATATGTGACAGTTATTTTTTTGTCTCAGTGCCACTAAACAAATTGACTTCTCCTCCCTTCTGTCCCTTCCTTGCCTTTTGTATTTTGCTCTTGCGTGTTGGTTTTGTCTGTGAAGCCGCCGGATGACCAGGGCACGGATTTCACCTCGTCCTTGAGAGAGAGAGACAGGAGAGATAATAAGAATAGAGAGAGAGCGACACACACACATTACCCCTACACACAGCGACCGATCCGACATCGAGACACGAGGAAGACGCCATCACCGAGACCCGGTAAGTGATGGCAAACAGATTGAACTTTGAAATGATAGACCGGGGAGGTTTTTCCGTGATCGCTTATTGCGCGCGAGGATGGATGGAAATTAAGAGGAAGGGAGCTGTGGCGTGGTACTCTCCTGTTGTCGTTACAACGTTTACCGGCTGTGCATGGAGTTCCCGGTGCTGTTTTAAGATCCTCTCTCTCCGTTAGTGATTGTCGATTCAATAAAGCCTTTTGGGATTAGAACGCGTTTCATCCTATCATAACTCCCCAACCCTTCTGAATAGTTTACCTCCGGAGTGGCTACATACAGGTCTCAGAAGCAGATATTACACAGACAGAGAAACAGTTGACCTCTTACCTGTGTGTCAGCATGGTCAGTCAGTACCTGTGTGTGTGTCAATATGTTATTTCAGAGCAGCTGCAAACCTGAGCACCTCTGGTTGCTACAGATGCAAGGTCTTCATATTCAATTCTATTCTATTCTGAAACTTTTTCACATTCACGTGTTATTTCATATTTGATAAAGCACACGTACAAGTATGCTACCAGATGATGGACAACTTTTCACTCTTGAGTTTTATTTCACCCTTTTAGTAGCAACTAATGATGGCAAAAATGATTGTCTGAGTTTGGTTTGTGTTACTTAAATTGACATGGCAAATTGAGTAAGTATTAAACCACAAATAAACAAAGGTTTACCAATATACAGTTTTACCGAAGAATACAAGTCTGATCAAATCAACTCTGAAATATATCCTACATTATGCATTATGAGGACACCGTTAATTATTGTGCATATTATATATTAATAATTTTATTCATCCAGCATTGTTGCATTTTAGATGCATTCCTCACCCCCAAACAAGTTCTTTCCTCCACAGAAGGTGCGTAGGTCTGTTTCAGAGATGACAGATAGTGATTGAGAGAGTCCAGTTTTCCCCTCTCCTCATTATCTCTTGTCTTCTTCCTCTCCTCCTCTCCTAGTCGTTCTCTCCTAAAAAGCATCCTAATAACTTTGAGCGTCCAGTCCAAGTGTGTGTGTGTATGTGTGTGTGTGTGTGTGTGTGTGTGTGTGTGTGTGTGTGTGTGTGTGTGTGTGTGTGTGTGTGTGTGTGTGTGTGTGTGTGTGTGTGTGTGTGTGTGTGTGTTCATCCTGGTCTGTCCATTCTAACGACCATCAACAATGCATGGCGTCCAGTATTTCTTTAGTCTGTCTCCCTGTGTCTCTGTGACTGATCGGTTCTTTGATATCTGTATAGTTTGTAAAGAGTTGTGTGACGCCGCAGTACTGTCCCCTTGTTTATGAACTATTTGAGGAGTCTGAGCACTCTGGCCATAAAAGTCACTGGTGTTACACTAGTGAGAGTTACTGTGTGTTGGGACTGGGAGAGGACTGCTTTTATACAGCATCTTTATATGGCTTTGTATGGATAAAGACAGGCTACATGAATATGTTTCTGTTCTGAATATCGTGGTACTAATGTATGTAAATACCTATCTACATAGATAATGAATTGAGGTCCATGCTCTTAACGTGTTTATATATAGCCTATTGTGTCAATGTGAATCATACTGGTAAAAATGGTTTATTACCATGCTGAGAGGGTTTGATATTTCCTCAGTCTCATGAGTAGCAGATATGATATAGTGGGTACAGTGGCTGTTATTTTGGGCAATGTTGGTAGCAGTGACTGTTCTTATCTCCTTGTTAAATCAGGGATTGGTTTCCGACCATGGGCAGACAGGGAGGGAACACAAACAACATGCTGTATACACGCATACACACGGGCAAACACACACACACACACACACACACATGCACGCCATGCGCATGCACATGCACTTTCATAAACACACACACACACACACACACACACACACACACACACACACACACACACACACACACACACACACACACACACACACACACACACACCGTTTTATATTGCTATCCTTGTGGGGGCTAAATAATTGATTCCCCTCAAATCCTTTTTTCCCTAACGCTTTACCTTTTACCTAACCATAACCCTAACCCTAACCCTAAGCCTAACCTTAACCCCAAACCTCTAACCCTAACCCTGAAATTATACCTAACCATAACCCCTAACCGTAATTGTAACCCTAACCCTAACCCTAAACCCAACCCCTAAGCCTAAAATAGCATTTTAACTCGTGGGGACCAGCACAACCCCCACTTGCCTTGTTTTACTATCCATGGGAGGACTTCTGGTACCAACAAAGATAGTTAAACAAACACACACACACAAACACACACACACACGCACACATGTACACACACAAGCAGGTGAGGCAGAGACAGGACAGATATGACAATCTGACAGGCAGTGAATGACAGAGCCTGAATGGTACTGATGAGGATGGCAAGAACAACAGCTAACATAGAACTGAATAGACACACGCAGTGGAGCTGAATCTATAGCTTCACACTGACAATGCAGGAAGCAAATGTCAGGGGTAGTGTAGAAAGGCCTTAGATACAGTACTTTTCCTCTTGCTCTGTAGTCCTTTTTAACTGGTTGTTGACCGCATGCAGGACAGGAAACTGTGAACAAATTCCCCAACATGTGGCGGCTTGCAGGAGAATACTTCTCCTTTCCATCCTTCACTACATGGCCAAAAGTATGTGGACAACCATTAAAATTAGTGGATTCGGCTATTTCAGCCACACCCGTTGCTGGCAGGTGTATAAAATCGAGCTCACCGCCATGCAATCTCCATAGACAAACATTGGCAGTAGAATGGCCGGTACTGAAGAGCTCAGTGACTTTTAACGTGCCACTGTCATAGGATGCCCCCTTTCCAACAAGTCAGTTCTTCAAATTTCTGCCCTGCTAGAGCTTCCCCAGTCAACTGTAAGTGCTGTTATTGTGAGGTGGAAACGTCTTGGAGCAACAACGGCTCAGCTGCGAAGTTGTAGGCCACACAAGCTCACAGAACGGGACCACCGAGTGCCGTAACACTTAAAAATTGTCGGTCCTCGGTTGCAACACTCACTACCAAGTTCCAAACTGCCTCTGGAAGCAACGTCAGCACAATAACTGTTCGTCAGGAGCTTAATGAAATGGGTTTCCATGGCCGAGCAGCCGCACACAAGCTTAAGATCACCATGTGCAATGCCAAGCGTCGGCTGGAGTGGTGTAAAGCTCGCCACCGTTGGACTCTGGAGCAGTGGAAACGCGTTC
Source organism: Salvelinus alpinus (assembly GCF_045679555.1). Lineage (NCBI taxonomy): Eukaryota > Metazoa > Chordata > Actinopteri > Salmoniformes > Salmonidae > Salvelinus > Salvelinus alpinus. Next base: position 8,301,558 of record NC_092122.1, read on the forward strand.
TCTGGAGTGATGAATCACGCTTCACCATCTGGCAGTCCGACGGTCAAATCTGGGTTTGGCGGATGCCAGGAGAACGCTACCTGCCCCAATGCATAGTGCCAACTGTAGAGCTTGATGGAGGAGGAATAATGTTCTGGGGCTGTGTAACATGGTTCAGGCTAGGCCCCTTAGTTCCAGTGAAGGGGAATCTTAACGCTACAGCGTACAATTACATTCTGTGCTTCCAACTTTGTGGCAGCAGTTTGGGCATGACAATGCCCCCGTGCACAAAGCGAGGTCTAGAAATGGTTTGTTGAGATCGGTGTGGAAGAATTTGATTGGCCTGCACAGAGCCCTGACCTCAACCCCATCGAACACCTTTGGAATGAATTGGAACGCTGACTGTGAGCCAGGCCTAAATACCCAACATCAGTGCCCGACCTCACTAATGCTCTTGTGGCTGAATGGAATCAAGTCCACACAGTCGGAAAACCTTCCCAGAAGAGGGGAGGCTGTTATGGCAGCAAAGTGGGACCAACTCCATATTAATGTCCATGAATTTGGAATGAGATGTTCGACGAGCACGTATCCACATACTTTTGGCCACGTAGTGTATCTCCTTCTCCCTCTATTCTCCCTCTTGACTGAGGATACATCTCCCTCTATTCTCTCTCTCTTCTCTCTCTATTCTCCCTCTTGACTGAGGATACATCTCATCTCCCTCTATTCTCTCTCTCTTCTCCCTTTTGACTGAGGATACATCTCCCTCTATTCTCTCTCTCTTCTCCCTTTTGACTGAGGATACATCTCCCTCTATTCTCTCTCTCTTCTCCCTTTTGACTGAGGATACATCTCCCTCTATTCTCTCTCTCTTCTCCCTTTTGACTGAGGATACATCTCATCTCCCTCTATTCTCTCTCTCTTCTCCCTTTTGACTGAGGATACATCTCATCTCCCTCTATTCTCTCTCTCTTCTCCCTCTTGACTGAGGATACATCTCATCTCCCTCTATTCTCTCTCTCTTCTCCCTTCTCCCTCTTGACTGAGGATACATCTCATCTCCCTCTATTCTCTCTCTCTTCTCCCTCTTCTCCCTCTTGACTGAGGATACATCTCATCTCCCTCTATTCTCTCTCTCTTCTCCCTCTTCTCCCTCTTGACTGAGGATACATCTCCCTCTATTCTCTCTCTCTTCTCTCTCTCTTCTCCCTTTTGACTGAGGATACATCTCCCTCTATTCTCTCTCTCTCTCCCTCTTCTCCCTCTTGACTGAGGATACATCTCATCTCCCTCTATTCTCTCTCATCTCCCTCTATTCTTCTCTCTTCTCCCTCTCTCCCTCTTGACTGAGGATACATCTCATCTCCCTCTATTCTCTCTCTCTCTCTCTCTCTTCTCCCTTTTGACTGAGGATACATCTCCCTCTATTCTCTCTCTCTCTCCCTTGACTGAGGATACATCTCCTCCCTCTCTCTCTTCTCCCTCTTCTCCCTCTTGACTGAGGATACATCTCCCTCTATTCTCTCTCTCTTCTCTCTCTCTTCTCCCTTTTGACTGAGGATACATCTCCCTCTATTCTCTCTCTCTTCTCTCTCTATTCTCCCTCTTGACTGAGGATACATCTCATCTCCCTCTATTCTCTCTCTCATCTCCCTCTATTCTCTCTCTCTTCTCCCTCTTCTCCCTCTTGACTGAGGATACATCTCCCTCTATTCTCTCTCTCTTCTCTCTCTCTTCTCCCTTTTGACTGAGGATACATCTCCCTCTATTCTCTCTCTCTTCTCCCTTTTGACTGAGGATACATCTCATCTCCCTCTATTCTCTCTCTCTTCTCCCTCTTGACTGAGGATACATCTCCCTCTATTCTCTCTCTCTTCTCCCTTTTGACTGAGGATACATCTCCCTCTATTCTCTCTCTCTTCTCCCTTTTCCCTCTTGACTGAGGATACATCTCATCTCCCTCTATTCTCTCTCTCTTCTCTCTCTTAGTCCTCTCCATCATCTCTTTCTTTCCTCTCCTTCCCCTCTTTATTGTCACTCTTCTTCTGTTTCCTTCTTTGCCACCCTGCAGAGTGCCTTGGAGCGAGGAGCTTACACACACCCACCCCTCTCTCTCTCTCAGCCCCAGCCAGAAGCCAGTGGGAGAAGAGCTAGCCCCCAGAGCTTTGGACTGGGCTAAATAGCGTTTGCCAAGACATATGAATTATAAGACTAATGGGCTTAAGTGGCTTGTCCTAACATTGTCTTCTGTTACCAGCGCACAGGCAGGCTTAGGGAGAATAACTCCAATAGAATGCAACCAAAATACCCCCAGTTCCTTTTTGAGGTCAGGATTAAGAATTCATAAAAGGAACTGCTAACTTTTTCTCTTTTCTTTTAACGGATCCGCAAAGTATTCCATTGTTATTCAATTGAGAGATGTGCCTGCTTTTATTCCAGATATGCTTTTCTGTGAGTGAGTCGTTACAATATCTGTCATCATAAGAAAGAAAAGCGGCTTAATAATCCTAAACCGGGACAGAAACACATTCCCTAAGAAGAAGAAAAAAAGATCTACTGTTGAATATGTTCACGAATAACAATACAATTAAAATAAGTAAGGCGGGTTGTGTTTAAATCGGGTAAACGTTGATATCTCTATAAACGGTGTTAAGTCTATGAATTGATTTGACCTTATACTCTGGTGGAATGGGATGAGTTGGGATTCCGCAGCTGTGTCTTCTGTTTAAACCGTGACTGCCATTTACATTTACTCTGTTGCTTTTTGAGAACTCATGACCGGCCGGATGTAGCCTGCCTTCATATTGTGATTGACAAGACACAATAACAGTCTCATGATTTATGATTGGAGATTGAATGGCTGCCTGCTTTGTAAGTGTCCTCTGTCTCTTATCTTCTAACCTATAGTGGATGGACGGGTGTACACATTTGAATCCTTAATTTAAATCCTCACAGGACCCTTGTAATGGGGCTCCCGAGTGGCGCAGCGGTCTAAGGCACTGCATCTCAGTGCTAGAGGCGTCACTACAGACACCCTGGTTTGAATCCAGGCTGTATCACATCCGGCCGTGATTGGGAGTCCCATAGGGCGGCGCACAATTGGCCCAGCGTCGTCTGGGTTTGGCCGGTGTAGGCCGTCATTGTAAATAAGAATTTATTCTTAACTGACTTGCCTAGTTAAATAAAAATAACATCTCTAACAACACATTATTTACACAAAGGTCTGTGTAAGGCTCATGTTTTTTCAGTCATCTTCCAAATTACAGTACGACTACTCCATTTGTGTGTAAAGTTACGCATACAGTGTCTCCGTGCTCCTACAAAAATGAGTTCATAGTTTGTTCTTCTACCTTTTAAGTCAGCAAAGCAGCACTTTTTCAGTCCTTTGTGCATCAACTCCTCAAAAATGAGGCCCACTCGCTTAGATCAAAGAGAAACCACTTCCCTTGTGCCAAAGAAAACAGTCCGTATTCTCCGATAGCTTCTTTATTGTTATCAACGTATAGCCAGTTTCTTTGCTCTTCTGGGACTTTGTCTCTCAGACTAAACACTCCTGGGGGTTCTAACATGACCCATCTCCGCCCCTCTCTACCCCCCCCCCCTTCCCCGGAACAACCACACGTGGGCCTGTCTCCTGTCTCCACCACAGAAACACAGCGTTTCATTTGTGAAATTAGTCCATTCTCTCTGACCTTGTCTTTTCATCAGGATGCTCGCTGCATATTTTAGTCCCTTTCCTGGGTTTATTTGACTAATTGGTGGCTATTCTTGCTCAACACCGATTGCCTTTGATCATGGCAGATCATTACGTTTACCTCATTAATTTGCTCAATGTGATTTTTCTCAGAATTTAAGGGTCCACGTAAAATTGGATTAATAATACATCATATGTGCCAAGAGAAAATGTGATTCCTTTGTGATTTCTGGCACCTCTCCTTTCTCCTTTCTGCTCATTCCTTTCTCTATAGTGATTGGAGTGAGTTGGTCAGGGTGTACAATGCATGAGGAACAGGCCCACACACACATACACACACACACACACACACACACACACACACACACACACACACACACACACACACACACACACACACACACACACACACACACACACACACACACACACACACACACACACACACACACACACACACACACACACACACACACACACACACACACACACACACACACACACACACACACACACACACACACACACACACTGCCCTGATTCCATAGGACACACGTAAACACAGTGGTTTGCTCGGCCTCTTCCCACCCATTCCCATCTCACATGAGCTCTACAGACATAAAGTCGATGTCATACGGTACATGTGAGTCACTCGTATACCTCAGTCACAGTTTGTCACTGTACCATATGAATATGTGAATGAACATTGGAACAGACTGTGTCTCTACCTGTTACCTGTCACACAGTGTTTCCCCTTCACTGCACTTCCTCCTCTGAATAGCAATACTTTCTCCCTCTCTCTCTCTCTCTCTCTCTTTCTCTAACTCTCTTTCTCTCTTTCTCTCTCTCTCTCTCTCTCTCTCTCTCTCTCTCTCTCTCTCTCTCTCTCTCTCTCTCTCTCTCTCTCTCTCTCTCTCTCTCTCTCTCTCTCTCTCTCTCTCTCTCTCTCTCTCTCTCTCTTTCTCGCTTTCTCTAACTCTCTCTCTTTCTCTAACTCTTTCTCTCTTTCTCTAACTCTCTCTCTCTTTCTCTAACTCTCTCTCTCTCTTCTCTAACTCTCTCTCTCTCTCTCTCTCTCTCTCTCTCTCTCTCTCTCTCTCTCTCTCTCTCTCTCTCTCTCTCTCTCTCTCTCTCTCTCTCTCTCTCTCTCTCTCTCTCTCTCTCTCTCTCTCTCTCTCTCTCTGCCAAGCACTATGTCTCTGCTCGCTAACAAAACACTATCATCTTCTTTGTTGTGGGGGGGCGCTTATTGTCTCGCGATCCATAGCCCAACTCTGCACATGAAGACGGTTGGCAATCTATTGAGCAGATTGTATTACAGATCATTTTGTCTTTAGGCGCTGCCGCTACATTGTGTGTCCCTCTTATATTGTGGCGAGCCAGACGTGTTGGTCTATTATCATATAGATAACTGAACATTTGTATTCAGGGGAATCTCTAATGGAATGTATTGTGTATGTGTTTAAATTTGCCTCTGTGTTTTTTGTAATCCAATCAATGCACTTGTCTGGAATAGGGAACACAAAGCAGGAAGGAGAAAAAAAAGAGGTTGGATGATGTGAATTGGATGTTTAATTTTTAATAAACTCTGATGCTCTGTCTGCTTTATTCTGCCTTGTGTGTCATGATTACAGTGCTACTGTATTCATGGCATTGTTTTCACAAGAGGAGGAACTACACTGTGTGTGTGTGGTAGATCTTGTCTGGTCTACTGTATAGGGATTTTCTGTGGGTTTGTATGGATATATGTGTGTGTGTGTGTGTGTGTGTGTGTGTGTGTGTGTGTGTGTGTGTGTGTGTGTGTGTGTGTGTGTGTGTGTGTGTGTGTGTGTGTGTGTGTGTGTGTGTGTGTGTGTGTGTGTCTGGGTGTGTGTGTGTGAAAAAGGAAGATGCCACTTAGGCCTCAAAGCCGGCTCCACTGCTGCTCCCACTGCATCTACCCTTAGGCACAGATCTCGGATCAGTTTACCCTCCCAAATCCTAACATTATGCAAAAACGTCCAACTGACCTTAGATCAGTGTCTACTCCTCGTGGCTGATCACGGATCAGTGTACCCTGCCCGTATTATATATTAGAGGTAAAAATGAAACTGACCCTAGATCAGTGTCTTCTCAATACACCACTGCAGCTCCCAGTGCGTCTGACTTCTGTTCAAGTCAATCTGAGTGTTGAAGCGAGCCAGCGAGGAAGGGGAAATCTGTTCAGCTCTTCAACCACAGCCACACCTAGAGCGAGCTACCATCTTATTCCCACAGCAAAGGCGTTTATCAAGTGCTTCGCTGATAGGTTCCTCTTTAAAGAATCAAAGGCTTTTGCTCTCGTAGTTTAGAGGGAATCTGAAACTGCTTGACACTTCGCCACTTCACGGGCTGTTTTTAACTTTGAGAGAGAGAAAGATGTAGTGAACATTATGTACGTTAGAACTTAAATGTTGTACAGTATGTCTGTACCGTATGTTCCATATAACGGCAGCTTTCTTTTGTGCTTAATGAGCTTGTTGTATGTGAGGTGGTGTGTACCTTTGTTTGTGTACCTGTCTGAGTGTCTAGCCGGTGTGTACTGTACAGTACGCGGTCAGAGTTGGTGTCTGTGTATGTTTGTGTGTCTGTGTGTGATCAAGAGTGGCTATGTGAGAGGTGTGCAGTTTTAACGTTTGTGTGCCTTGTACATGTGTGTGCCTGTTTTGGGTATTCATGTGTATGTATGCGTCCGTCTGTACATGTACCTCTCTCTCTCTCCGACAGTTTGCGAGTGTGAGCTAGCTTGTCTGCCTGACAGCGTTCCTCTGATCTTCCCAGTTAGTTTTTTCACTTTCAACATCTTCCCTTTCTTATGGAAAAGAGCCAATTAGAGTTGTGTCTGTTTGTTTTAAACAAAATGGCTTTTAATTAGTGTGATCAAAACCTCCCTTCTGTAGGCCGGCGGAGCCACTTTGTAGTCCCCCTCCAGATCGCATCACGCCGGTTTGATGCTGCCTGATAGGACAGGAAGGCAATCTGATGAGTTTTAATGAATGTACCTCCTTTGTGTCTCTCTCCTCTGTTTCCTTCTCTTTTTTGTTTTCTGGGTCTTTTGTTGTGTTGTTATCGTGCTTCCTCCTCCTCTTCCTACCCTCATATCCCCTCTTTCTCTCTACTAGTCTCTCTTTCTCTCTCCATCCCTCTCTCTCGCTGCCTGTGGCTCTAGCCACTCTCAGTGGTCATTCTTCATTGTAGTGCTGTTCTACTTTAGACAGAAACTGGTACACTCACACACTCAGACAAACTCACACCCTCTCTTTGACAGATTGATTGTAACTGAGATCGAACTCTATGTTGGTCCAGTCAGGACAAAACCATCAGTTTCTAGCTGGTCGGTCAATTTTAAGGATCTATCTTGTCATGTGCTTTTTCCCTGTGGAGGGCAGTTTCTATTGTGTGTGTGTGTGTGTGTGTGTGTGTGTGTGTGTGTGTGTGTGTGTGTGTGTGTGTGTGTGTGTGTGTGTGTGTGTGTGTGTGTGTGTGTGTGTGTGTTGCCAGGTGCTCTATTTCTTTGTGTCGTTCTGACAGTGGCTGCAGGGAGTGAGTCTGAGACCCAATCATCCTCCACAGCTCAGCTCTCCATACTGGACCCTAATTGACGTCTGTGTGTGTTTTGAGCATGTGTGTGTGTGTGTCGGCTGAAATGGGTCCTACTGACAGCTGTCAGGTTGTTTGGCTCAATCTTCTCATATCCCTAGGTCTTAAACTCACACACACACACACACACACACACACACACACACACACACACACACACACACACACACACACACACACACACACACACACACACACACACACACACACACACACACACACACACACACACACACACACACCCACACACACACACACACACACACACACACACACACACACACACACACACACACACACACACACACACACACACACACTCTAAATACATGAACATTGTCAACTAATGAACTAAAGTTCAATGGAAACCTAGTATGCTCTGTTGATAGCTGGGAGATGCCTGGTCCAATTTCCTTAAACCATCTCAGAGTAGGAGTGTCTGATCCAGGATCAGTTTTGCTTTTCAGATCATAGTGAATAAGATTACATGGACAGTGGGACCTGATCCCAGCACTTCTACTCTGAGACGCTTTCTGAATATGGGCCCTGGTCTACTCTTCTCAAGGCTTAACAGCTCAGATAAAGCCTGGATAGTGGACAATAAACTCTGTTTTACAATCCATTCCATTTCTATAGGTCCATCTATCCTCAGGGTCGTGTAACAGGCTCTTGTTATTAGTAGGGAGGTGTTGTCTGTAACTCTCAGCTCTTATGGGCTAGATTGTGGCAGCAGTACAGGTTTTCATTGTCCTGGCCTTTTGCGTGACGTACAGTCCTGATTTATTGTACAAGTTTGCCTTGACCCCAAGACCTTCGTTAGTGCTGGGGATACACACACACACACACACACACACACACACACACACACACACACACACACACACACACACACACACACACACACACACACACACACACACACACACACACACACACACACACACACACACACACACACACACACACACACACACACACACACACACACACACACACACACACTTGGGAAAAGGAGTTGTGTGTGTATGCATGATCTACTGTATAGTATGTGTGAGGATCTCTGTCTGTGTTGCGTACATTGGTTCCACACTGACAGAATCAGAGCAGACTGACTTAGGTCCTGTTTCTGTGTTTCTGGACCAGAGGAGACTACCTCTAATTTATGCTCTGCTATGGCTGGGCCTGACTGCGTGTTATATTATCAGCACTGTGTGTGTATGTAACCTATATAAGGATAGAAGGACTGGATATTGTGTGTTCACAGGAGTGACAAGGAGAGCCAGTCACATGAGAGAGGGGAGGTTGGTAAGTACAGAGCGAATGAGAGGGTAGGACATTTTATCCTCTACATTTCTCATTCATTCACACTCTGTCTATACATTTGGTGTATCTTTATCTCCCACCTCACTCTCCCACCCCCTCTCTCCCACTCCTCTCTAAAAGAGGCTTTAAGGAGAAGAGTGTGGGGGCAGAACGCTCCCTCTCTCCACAGTGTCTTGTTAAACTGCTGGCAGATGACAGAAAAATGAGAGGCATTTCTCCTGCTGACAGGTTGTTGTGTGTCTCTTCTGCTTCAAATGATTTGTGTCACTTTGTTTCCACTCAAGCTGTCTTTCCTGCACAATGAGCACAGTGTACAGGTTGTCTTCCATAGGGAGGATCTGATTCATCTATCTCCTAGCTGCCTGCCTCTCAAACCCATCACACACCACACACACACCACACACACACCCACACACACACACACACACACACACACACACACACACACACACACACACACACACACACACACACACACACACACACACACACACACACACACACACACACACACACACACACACACACACACACACACACACACACACACACACACACACACACACACACACACACACACACCAGGAGGAAAGCAGTAGACAGAGAGATGGCTGCTGCTACTTCTTGCTAATTATAAGGACACACTTTGATTGCCTTGTTTGGAAACACTTCTCAAACAGCTGTAATGATAATAATTAGTCTCTGCTGAGGTTTACACGGCAGACAGAGGAGGCACAGTCATGTCTGACCCCCTGTACGTCTATGTGTGTTTGTTTGTGTGTGTGTGTGCAGGGGCGTCATGCACCCGTTAGTTTAGATGGGGCATGCATTATGTGAGGACTGAGGGAGGATGTTGAATTCAGAGAATTTTTGCATTTTTCAAACACCTTTTTCCTGCAATCTAGAGCCATAATCACTATGCCTAATTCCATGTAAAAAATGCATAGGTGATCTAAGCTTACCTCTTTATCTGTTCAATTGTCATTTTAATTAATGATACACATTGATTCTTTAAGAACTTGTATGCCTTAAGAGTTTAGTACAACTGGGAACCTATCTAGCTGGCTAGCTAAAGCCTCGTTGATAGAATTGCAAGGTGGTTAGTATTACAGTGAGAGAACAAAACATTTTGGTTCTACTTACTCATCAAGAAGGAATCAATGGGCTACATAGCTTGATCAAATTAATTTACAAACATACTGTACCTCCTGGGAGTCCTGCCCATCACCGGGAGCTCCAATCATATCACATACTGTACCTCCTGGGAGTCCTGCCCATCACCGGCAGCTCCAATCATATCACATACTGTACCTCCTGGGAGTCCTGCCCATCACCGGCAGCTCCAATCATATCACATACTGTACCTCCTGGGAGTCCTGCCCATCACCGCCAGCTCCAATCATATCACATACTGTACCTCTTGGGAGTCCTGCCCATCACCGGCAGCTCCAATCATATCACATACTGTACCTCCTGGGAGTCCTGCCCATCACCGGCAGCTCCAATCATATCACATACTGTACCTCCTGGGAGTCCGGCCCATCACCGGCAGCTCAAATCATATCAAACGCTGTGTGTGTCACTTGACACTCTCTTCCCCTCCACAGACAATACTATCTGCACGCACCTGAGTATCTAGACCTGGCATATTATTGCTACGTGGTGCACCTTGGAAGGAACCACTTACGAGGTGGCGCGGGGGTACTCTTTGCCTGGTCCAGCCAGTGAGCCACCTCCACAAAATACAGCTGACAGATCTTTTTTATAAATAATTATAATAAAACGTGGACTTACATTGAATATCCCCTTGAGCATAGTGAAGTTATTAATTACACTTTGTATGGTGTATCAATACACCCAGTCACTACTGGCAAGATGGCGCCGATGCGATGAAGATGGCAGCTTCGCTTCTTGTCCTTAGGAAACTACAGTATTTTGTTTTTTAATGTATTATTTCTTACATTGTTAGCCCAGAAAACCTTAAGTGTTATTACATACAGCTGGGAAGAACTATTGGATATCAGAGAGACGTCAACTTACCAGCACAACCAGCACTACGACCAGGAATACGACTTTCCCAAAGCGGATCCTTTGCCTGCACCTCCCAGGGCATTTGAACTGATTCCAGAGGCCGACCCAAAACAACGGCGTCGGAGGAGAGGGTGCTGGAGCGGTCTTCTAGTGAGGCTTCGGATGCGCGCACACCACCCACCGCTTCCGAGTATATTAATCGCTAATGTCCAGTCCCTAGTTAACAAAGTAGACGAAATTAGGGCAAGAGTTGCTTTCCAAAGAGATATCCGGGATTGTAACATACTTTGTTTCACGGAGACATGGCTAGCTAGAGACATGCTGTCGGAGTCCGTACAGCCAACGGTATTTTCAGTGCATCACGCCGACAGTAACAAACATCTCTCTGGTAAGAAAAAGGCCGGGATGTATGTTTCATGATTAATGACTCATGGTGTAATTGTAACAACATACAAGAACACAAGTCCTTTTGTTCACCTGACCTAGAATTCCTCACAATCAAATGCGACCTTATTATCTCCCAAGAGAACACTCCTCGGTTATCGTCACAGCCGTGTATATCCCTCCGCAAGTGGATACCAAGACGGCCATCAAGGAACTTCACTGGACTTTATGCAAACCGGAAACCATATATCCTGAGGCTGCATTCATTTATCTGAGAACAAGGCTACCTAAATTCTATCAGCATATCGATTGCAGTACACGAACGAGTAACACACTCGACCACTGCTACTCTAACTTCCTCGATGAATACAAGGCCCTCCCCCACCCTCCTTTTGGAAAATCTGACAATGACTTCCACACTTCAAGATTGCTTCGATCACATCGACTGGGATATGTTCCGGGTAGCCTCAGACAATAACATTGACGTATACGCTGACTCGGTGAGCGAGTTTATAAGGAAGTGTATTGGAGATGTTGTACCCACTGTGACCATTAAAACCTTCCCTAACCAGAAACCGTGGATTGCTGGCAGCATTCGCGCAAAATTGAAAGCATGTACCACCCCATTTAATCATGGCAAGGCGACTGGAAACATGGCCGAATACAAACAGTGTAGTTATTCCCTCCGTAAGGCAATCAAACAAGTAAAGCGTCAGTATAGAGACAAAGTGGAGTCGCAATTCAACGGCTCAAACACGAGACGTATGTGGCAGGGTCTACAGACAATCATGGATTACAAAAGAAAAAACAGTTCCATCGCGGACGTCTTGCTCCCAAACAAATTAAACAACTTCTTTGCGCGCTTTGAGGAAAAAACAGTGCCACCGACACGGCACGCTACCAAAGGCTGTGGGCTCTCCTTCGCTGTGGCCGACGTGATTAAAACATTTAAACGTGTTAACCCTCGCAAGGCTGCCGGCCCAGACGGCATCCCTAGCCGTGTCCTCAGAACATGCGCAGACCAGCTGGCTGGTGTATTAATGGACATATTCAATCAATCCTTATCCCAGTCTGCTATCCCCCACATGCTTCAAGATGGCAACCATTGTTCATGTTAGAAAGCTAAGGTAACTGAACTAAATGACTATCGCCCCGTAGTACTCACTTCTGTCATCATGAAGTGCTTTGCGAGACCAATCAAGGATAAAAAAATATATATATACAGTGGGGAGAACAAGTATTTGATACACTGACGATTTTGAAGGTTTTCCTTCTTACAAAGCATGTAGAGGTCTGTCATTTTTATCATAGGTACACTTCAACTGTGAGAGACGGAATCTAAAACAAAAATCCAGAAAATCACATTGTATGATTTTTAAGTAAATAATTTGCATTTTATTGCATGACATAAGTATTTGATCACCTACCAACCAGTAAGAATTCCGGCTCTCACAGACCTCTTAGTTTTTCTTTAAGAAGCCCTCCTGTTCTCCACTCATTACCTGTATTAACTGCACCTGTTTGAACTCGTTACCTGTATAAAAGACACCTGTCCACACACTCAATCAAACAGACCCCAACCTCTCCACAATGGCCAAGACCAGAGAGCTGTGTAAGGACATCAGGGCTAAAATTGTAGACCTGCACAAGGCTGGGATGGGCTACAGGACAATAGGCAAGCAGCTTGGTGAGAAGGCAACAACTGTTGCCGCAATTATTAGAAAATGGAAGAAGTTCAAGATGACGGTCAATCACACTCGGTCTGGGGCTCCATGCAAGATCCTACCTCGTGGGGCATCAATGATCATGAGGAAGGTGAGGGATCAGCCCAGAACTACACGGCAGAACCTGGTCAATGACCTGAAGAGAGCTGGGACCACAGTCTCAAAGAAAACCATTAGTAACACACTACGCCGTCATGGATTAAAATCCTGCAGTGCACGCAAGGTCCCCCTGCTCAAGCCAGCGCATGTCCAGGCCCGTCTGAAGTTTGCCAATGACCATCTGGATGATCCAGAGGAGGAATGGGAGAAGGTCATGTGGTCTGATGAGACAAAAATAGAGCTTTTTGGTCTAAACTCCACTCGCCGTGTTTGGAGGAAGAAGAAGGATGAGTACAACCCCAAGAACACCATCCCAACCGTGAAGCATGGAGGTGGAAACATCATTCGTTGGGGATGCTTTTCTGCAAAGGGGACAGGACGACTGCACCGTATTGAGGGGAGGATGGATGGGGCCATGTATCGCGAGATCTTGGCCAACAACCTCCTTCCCTCAGTAAGAGCATTGAAGATGGGTCGTGGCTGGGTCTTCCAGCATGACACCGACCCGAAACACACAGCCAGGGCAACTAAGGAGTGGCTCCGTAAGAGGCATCTCAAGGTCCTGGAGTGGCCTAGCCAGTCTCCAGACCTGAACCCAATAGAAAATCTTTGGAAGGAGCTGAAAGTCCGTATTGCCCAGCGACATCCACGAAACCTGAAGGATCTGGAGAAGGTCTGTATGGAGGAGTGGGCCAAAATCCCTGCTGCAGTGTGTGCAAACATGGTCAAGAACTACAGGAAACGTATGATCTCTGTAATTGCAAACAAAGGTTTCTGTACCAAATATTAAGTTCTGCTTTTCTGATGTATCAAATACTTATGTCATGCAATAAAATGCAAATTAATTACTTAAAAATCATACAATGTGATTTTCTGAATTTTTGTTTTAGATTCCGTCTTTCACAGTTGAAGTGTACCTATGATAAAAAATGACAGACCTCTACATGCTTTGTAAGTAGGAAAACCTGCAAAATCGGCAGTGTATCAAATACTTGTTCTCCCCACTGTATATCACCTCCACCCTAACTGACACCCTAGACCCACTCCAATTTGCTTACTGCCCCATAAGTCCACAGACGATGCAATCGCCATCACACTGCACACTGCCCTATCCCATCTGGACAAGAAGAATACCTATGTAAGAATGCTGTTCATTGACTACAGCTCAGCATTCAACACTGTAGTACCCTCCGAACTCATCATTAAGCTTAAGACCCTGGGTCTCCACCCCGCCCTGTGCAACTGGGTCCTGGACTTCCTGACAGGCCGCCCCCAGGTGGTGAAGGTAGGAAACAACGTCTCCACTCCGCTGATCCTTAACACAGGGGCCCCACAAGGGTGCGTTCTCAGCCCTCTCCTGTACTCCCTGTTCACCCACGACTGCGTGGCCATGCCCGGCTCCAACTCAATCATCAAGTTTGCAGACGACACTACAGTGGTAGGCTTGATTACCAACAACGACGAGACAGCCTACAGGGAGGAGGTGAGGGCCCTCGGAGTGTGGTGTCAGGAAAATAACCTCTTACTCAATGTCAGCAATACAAAGGAGATGATCGTGGACTTCAGGAGACAGCAATGGGAGCACCCCCTATCTACATCGACGGGACAGTAGTGGAGGAGGTGGAAAGTTTTAAGTTCCTCGGCGTACACATCAAAGACAAACTGAAATGGTCCACCGACACAGATAGTGTGGTGAAGAAGGCGCAGCAGCGCCTCTTCAACTTCAGGAGGCTGAAAAAATGTGGCTTGTCACTGAAAACCCTCACTAACCTTTACAGGTGCACAATTGAGAGCATCCTGTTGGGCTGTATCACCGCCTGGTACGGCAACTGCACCACGCACAACCGCAGGGCTCTCCAGAGGGTGGTGAGGTCTGCACAACGCATCACCGGGGGCAAACTAGCTGCCCTCCAGGACACCTACAACACCCGATGTCACAGGAATGCAAAAAAAATCATCGACAATAACCACCCGAGCCACTACCTGTTCACCCCGCTTCCATCCAGAAGGGGAGGTCAGTACAGATGCATCAAAGCTGGGACAGAGAGACTGAAAAACAGCTTCTATCTCAAGGCCATCAGACTGTTCAACAG